>NC_088832.1:1380000-1600000 GCF_904066995.2 Poecilia reticulata
TGAATGGCATCATGTGAGGTTCAGGTAAATATCTGATGATCATTACATGCACGAATGATCACATTGGGGGAGCAGGACCAATTGGCTGTCAATGTTGTGATGGGACTTTTGACAGCATTGAAACATAAAGCCCTTCCACTCAGAAGGCATGGCTTTCTGTTCAGGCTAAAGGTTAGAGTGATGACAAGGAGGCCTTCCAGGTTCAAAGACTTGGAGCAGACTGTGGTCTGCTGGGGTACGTGCTTTGTCTATATAGGCTGATTTTATTTCCTATTCTTTGCAAAATAACTCGGTTTTCCCATTCTAACACAGAAACAGGCTTTGATAAAAGGCAAGTTTTTGTTGTTTGGAGTGTGTTTAGAACTGTTGTTTGTGAGAAAGTGAATCTCCATTTCATTCATTCGTTCATTCATTCATTTTTTCATTCATTCATTCATTCATTCATTCATTCATTCATTCATTCATTCAGTCAGTCAGTCATTTTCAGCACATAGTATTGCGATGTACCCATTGACCTGTACATAGACCTTTACCTGCTCGGTCTTTGTTAAAAAGAATAATGGTATTCATTTGTAATATATTATTATACATTAAACATCGTAATATATTATTCTACATTAAACATTGTGAAACATCTGCTGATCAAATTCCTCTGTAATATTTAATAAGCTTGATCACTGTGATTAATACATTATGACCTCCAGAGCAGCTCTGACAGACGTTGCCAAACATGTACAGTCAGTGCTGAGTTAACTCGGGGTCTTTTGAGTCATGGAATGTTAACACTATCAAGTTTATTTAAAAACACATAGGAACCTAAATTTAAAGCCCCAAAAGAACCTGTCCATCATTAACAAACCGATCTGCTCATAGAGAGTGTGATCTTGCTCCCAGAAATCTTCCTGAGATTGTGCATTTGTTCTCGTTCACACACACTTCTTCTATAAACAGGTTCTCTTTTGGCTTCTTATGTTTCCACCGTGAACCTTCTGTGTTCATGCATGTGGGCGTGTGCAAGGTTGCTGGGGCTGATCTGTTTTAAAGAGACTCTTGCCATAATCAAAAACAATAACTGCTCAGAGTGTAAACTCTTCCAAATACCGCCCCCCCTCCCCAAAAAACCCAACCCCCTTCCTCCTGACGCCCCCTACCCTCGCCTTGAAGTATGAAATAATATTCTGTGTGTGGGCCCCGGCCGAACACTGAGAACGCAAACATTTCACAATAAAGTTGTTTAAAGAAAGGCCTTGGCATAGATGGCTGGGAGATAGAGGACATGCTGCGTTAATTACAAGCCCCCGTTAAAATAAACTGCCGGTATAAAATATGAGTCTCTCCCTCGCCTATTCTTGGGGATTTGAACCTATAAAATATCAGCGAGGTGTGCACCTCAGATGTGCTGTTTGGAGACCAAACACAGCAGCAGCTCTCTGCTTGGAGATGGGGGGGTGAGGGGGGTCAGACAGACACAAAGAGGAAGAATGAGGGGAATCAGGGCATGATCAGCGAAAAACACAACAGAGCCGTACGATCAACAAAGAAAGCAGTGTTTATTCTGCATTTAAAGATTTAGGAATCTTTCTCCCTGCCACTGCATGCCGTTCACTCAGAGGGAAAATAGCCTAGTTAAGCGGCAGGTTTATTATTCTTCAAAGCCTGGACTGAAAAGTAATATGCTTTAAAGGCACAGTAAATGCATCGGTGTGCGCCTCCTGAGGCCTGTGTGCGTTTCAGCCTTTCCCCTCCCCGAGCGCCGTGCCTGTGTGTGTGAAAGCGAGCGAGGGTTATATTGCAAAGAGAGAAGCCGAGAGTTGGATTATTTTTCCTGAAGTGTGGACTTAAGTTTCTGCTCTCTGTTCTGCTGCTGGGTGGCCCATTTGGCTTTATCCGTGTTAACATAAGAATGGAGGGGTGGCCAGGAGATGAGGGAGTGGAAGGAGGGGCCGGGTGGCTGGTTTAAATTATTCTTCGCCTCCGCCGCTGCATAGCAGGAGCTGTTGTTATCCACTTAGAACATCAGACGATTTGTTCCTTCTCCCTCTCTCCTGCTCTAAACCCCATGGGCATCTTTATTCGGGACCTTGCGTACATTACCCCGTAATGCCCGTCCTGGCCAGAGTTTACGTCAGATTGTCACTGCTACTGTATTCAGGAAAAAGAACTCATAAGAAAAAATAAATTAAAAAAAAGGCTGTTTTTTGCAATCAGCTAAACAATCTTAAACTTTTCTCTCCATTTCGCTTAATAATAAAAAAAATTGTCCTCTGTAAGAAAAAATCCAAATCTCAAATATAAACCCTCCTGGCTGTAATCTAAGCTCAGTGACGAGGCTGTGACGCTCGCAGGCCCAGATGAGGAATGCAGTTATGAGAAGATGTTTGTATACATTCAGCTTGTGCCTCGGAGAGCAGCGTTGGTGGTGAAGCACAGCTTAAAGACATCTGGATGCGATGAAATGCCATTTGTCTAAACAATCAAGAATTCAACCGAAGCCACCCAACGTGCGCCGTGCTTATAGGACATACTTGTGCAATGGGCTGCAGCTGAGATGGAAATTGACAAATATTTTATTGTGACATTCTTCTGATTTTTTTTTTCTATCCCCCCATCGTTCAGCTGTAAACAAAGAGGGGAAAGCAGTAGAGGGAAAAAAATTACTTGATGACAAAACTAAGAAAAGTAAGCACATGTGGTTTGAGCTTAGTCTTCATTAGCATTTTTGGGAAAACTTACAATCCCCACTTTGGAGGACAGATGAAAGTTCATTTTGTAGATCTAAACAGTTTTAGTGGTTTTTATTACATTTTGCCCCTTTCCTACCATGTAATTAAACTCTTCTACAGCATTATTTTCTATACAAATACAGGAATATATATATATATATATATATATATATATATATATATATATATATATATATATATATATATTCCTGTATTTGTATATACAGTCTATACATGTTCTCCAATCTACTCTTCTCTTCTTCTTCCCCTTTAAAACTTTCCCCCACATCTCCCCCTTTCATTTCCCCTTTCTTCTCTGTGTGTGTGTGTGTGTGTGTGTGTGTGTGTGTGTATTTATATATATATATATATGTTGTAGAGTAGATTAGAGAAATAAGGATACAGAAAATACAAATTAACATTCTAGAAATCTGTAGAAAGAAGAAAGAGGAAAACAATTGAGAAACTATAGCAACAAACATATTCACATATAATAATAAAAAAAGATGTTTCCACTGTCTCCATGAATATGCGAGTATGACATTTTCACTCTGGAACCTGGTCTTAGGTACATCATATGGTATTTTTTTTGCAAAGTAATTAATAACATCATTTAGTGGCGTCTTGCAACTTTTACCAATTTCCTTACTCAAAAGTTTCCACCAATAATTATAATGACTTTTTTTATGCTTTGACAGTTTCATAATGACATATGCTTACTTACTTCAAAGTAGAGTCACCTGTTAATAGCAGCCAGAAAGCACTCAAGACGGCACCTCAAGAACAACTTTGTGGCAGTTTAACTGAGTAAAGTCTTGTGACACTTCTGTTATTTAATGCTGATCTGATTACGCTGTTAAAAACAGAAGTCAAATGTGAAATAGCAGAAACCTGCTGGGATGGGGTTTTTGTGCACGCTCAAGACGCAAAACCGCTAGATAAACAAGCAGACAGAGGATGAGGCATTATCTGTCAAAAGAAATGCCACACCTTTTGATTTATTTTCCAATTAATTCCATTTAAACAAAAGGTCCAGGCAGTTGTGAAAGGCAGAGCTCTGACTTTGCCAGTGGTGTGTGCGTACGGCGGCGGCTGCGAAGGGGGCAGGCAAACATGACTGGGATAATAAGCGTCATGGAATCTAATCAAATTCCTAAGAGGAATTGATTGTTGTGAGGCAGCCGGTGCAGGAGTGGGGTTGACAATAACCTGAAATTTAAGTGTTAATTTTTATGCTAATCCTCTGGCATCTCTGTGTGATGCAATTTGGTCCGGCAGCCCCCTCGACTTTGCACCGCAGATATGAAATTGTCCCGCGTACGTAGAAAATGTCAGCTTGCCAGACCCTGAAAGCTTGTAATTTATTAGGTATGTTTCTATTAGTATGTGTCACAGTTGTTAGAGAGCCACATGTGCAGGCAGGCAGTCGCTCCACCTCGTTCTCTACTCTCCCTCTTTATCCATGCATCACACCTATTCTGCTCCTCTGTGCCAACTTCCTCAAATCGTCTCGTCTCCATCTTTGTTTTTTTTGTCTTTTTTTTTTCCTCCCAAACTGGCATCTTATTCTCTAGTGTGTCAACCAGAAGCCCACCACACAGACACAATGACACAAACACCAAGCGTGGCCTTAAAAGGGTCTCGGATCAGTGCCTGCTTCTATGGAGCCTTAATGTATTATCATATATCTGGTGGTCCTTGCCCCCTGGACAAAAGGCTATTTAATACAGTTTAATGACATTCTGTAGAATTCCTGTGAGTGTGTGGGTGTGTGTGTGCGTGTGTGTGTATGTCTGTGTGTGGGCTAAAAGAGTAACAGAAGTAGGGAATTAAAAAGAGAATTATTCAGGATTCACTCATGCAAATATGCCAATATAAAATGTGCTACTTTCACCCGTCATTCTTCTTGTTTTGCTCTCTCCTCTGGAAAAGTCGAGTCCAGTCCAATTTAATCACGAGCACGTTTAAAAACAACAACAGTTAACCAAAGAATTGTGCACATAAAGGAACAGATGTTAAACAATAAAAGAATACACATTAAAACAACACAGTGCTAAAGAAATACAATTAAAAAGAAGACAAACGTCAAAAGACTTTACAACTCAGTCTGGTTCAGATGCAAAGCAAGAAGAGTTAATTCTTCAGCACAAAATGTTGAGAACAAAAGGAAAAAAAATAATACATGGAAAGAACAGAGCAGTAGCAAGATGTTGCTACATTTACTTATTTAATTCAACGTTACAAAATACTATAACAGAATAAAACACATAATTACTAAATGTTGCCATGAGCTAGCAGCATGCGAGAAGGCTGCCCTCCTGCAGGCCCCAGGACTGTGGTGATTGTTGTGCAGGAAGAGTTTCAAACACGCAACTCTTCTCCAGTCCACACAGATTTCCATAAAATGTGTTTTTGCCCACATAAAAGTGTATAAAGGCACATATTCATTGTAGAATTTACAAAGTTTCTGTCATACTCTTAAGAAACCAAAGGTTGTGCTGCGGTCGAAGATGAAAACAGTCAAACAACTGTAGGATTTTTTTTTTTAAACTAGAATATTTTGTGCTATGGGGCTA
Organism: Poecilia reticulata; assembly: GCF_904066995.2. Lineage (NCBI taxonomy): Eukaryota > Metazoa > Chordata > Actinopteri > Cyprinodontiformes > Poeciliidae > Poecilia > Poecilia reticulata. The sequence continues at coordinate 1,385,300 of NC_088832.1, forward strand.
TTATTAAATTGAGCAAAAAATACAACGGTTTCACAAATCTACAGTGTTTATATATTTTATTTAGAAACAGAAGGCACAAGAAAAAAAAAACATTAACAAAGCACTATCATATTTAGCCTTATTGTGGTTTCGATAGAGGGAGACTAGCCTATGTATGCTAGCTGCTAGCCTATCGATACTTATGGACAACAGTGGGGTTAGCATGCTAGTGCTAGCCTCTTCAATGTGAACGCAAGTGAGTTGTATGTTTCTCATTTGACAAAGCCAGCTGCTTGGTCACCAATTACAAACTATCATTAATCAGTAATCAGTAGCTAGCCGCAGAATAGCTTCCTACAAGTGCGACATGGAGCTAAACACAACAAACAAACGACTAACACACTGTGTTCCAGCCCAACAATAATTTAAGCTGGAGAAATGTTACAATAATAAGCGTAAGTGCTTTTTTTTTTAAACTTCCTTTTTTTGTCTAACTTGGTGTCAGAAGCAGCTCAGTCATTAACACTTTCCTTTCTTAATGTTGCAGTATAAATTCACATAATGGATCTTTTGTACACATATATTTCTTGTTTCACTTATATATGTGGGCTACACATCTGTGTTGCAGTTAAGTATACATTCTTCAATCACTTGTAGCGATTGAAGAATCACATTATACATCCTGGAGGATTCTAGTTACATGATGGGTATGAAAAATGAGAATCTGGTGAATTTGGACCGTACGCTGTCTAACAAAATGACTTCCAAACTGAGAAAGAAACCAAAAACAATGGATTTTTACTTTGTCTTTTTAGATTTTTTCCCACTTTATGTTGCAGCAGCATGTTAAGTCATTTTCTTCCTTATTTTTTAACACTGATGAAATTGCTATGTGCCCTGCCTGCACACTGAGTGGCTCTAGGAAGGCAGTCAAAAACTGTACTCAGCGGGCCCAGAAAACACACTGAAAGGTTTGGATGCAATTCACATATAGGTCAATTAAATGCAACAACATCTGCTCTCTCCCTACCATTTGCATATAGCATTCATATGTTAATGATGTCCCTTGTTTCCCCCCCCCCCTCCCCCCGTTTCTCAGCATGTGTGTATGTGCATGTGCATGTTTGCGTGTGTTATTTGTTTCCCTCTTTATTTTCTGTACTTCCTACCCTCCTCCCAATTTATTTGTATCGCCAAACAAAAAGCGATGCTGAAAATTTGGATTCATATTTCCCTTTTTGGGGAAGATAAAAAAAAAACACGAGAAAGAGAGAGAGACGCCCGTCCTATTTTCACTTCCTCTCACTTAACGATTAAAGGGGAGGTTAGATTGGTGCCACAGTTGTTCCACTGCCATGCCCCTGATTTCTACAAGAAGCCCCTTTAACAGCAGAGAAGGCGAAGCCCCATCTCTTCCCCAAGCAGCCCTAACGCCTTATAAATCAATGATGACACAGATGGACTAGCGATAATCTATTTAGAATGCCTCACAGCAAATATTGTTGTGCAGATGATTAGATAGCCAGTTATTTTAACTCCCAAAACCTAATCTTCTGCTTCTTATAATGCCCTTCAGATTTCTTGTCGTAATATTGAGTTTGATGTTTTGCTTCCTCGAAATGAATTTTGCAAAAATATGTATTTGCAAATGTAGAATTTTTGCTTGTGTAGATGATGGATATGCGATTTGGTGACATGACCTGCTTTAGGAACAAAAGACCCCGTGTCTTCAAAGAGGGCGGAGGAGGACCTTTAGCGCAATTGTATCTCAGGGGCATTTGTGTGCGCATTAACATGTGTGTGTTAGACTAGTCTAGCGACACGAGGGGGGTTAATGGCAATCCGGGGTCCCTGCCCCTTTTCATGGTCGATGGGTCTCACTTTTGAGTGCTGGGGGCGAGGAGAAGGAAGAGAAAAGGAGGAGCTGGGAGGGGAGAGAAAGAACAGAGGAGGAGTGCAGAAATGAAGTGGAGGTTGTCAGACGTGGCAACTGCTTGGAGGCCCTGATAAATATAAGCCCTTATTGATCGGTGGAAAATGAAAGATCCCCGAGTGGCGTGCAGTATTTAGCTTCTTGTCTGCCTCGCGTCAGCGGTGGCCTTGCCTAGGAGGGATAGATTTTCCGCTGTGCCTCCGGGCACCGCAGCGCACCGGCTTTGATTTCATCTTTAACCTTTTTCTGCCGCGTTCCCTTGACCTCTGCAGCAGCGCTTACTGAATTTGTTAGATTTCCATCTTGACATTGATCCCCACCGCCACCTCATACTCGCCTCCCTTTCAACCTGTCGTCTTCCTAATGCTCCATCCCTCTTGTTCATTCTCTTCCTCTTCTCTCCCAGGTCTACGTTTCATTATCACCTCGTTTTCTAATCCTCCTCCTCCTCTGTGTCTCCCTCTAGGTGGCCATTCCAGTAAGCAGTAGTCGGTGAAGAGTGACAGCGAGAGGCCACTTGATCCCAACAGGTTGTGCACCAGTATGCAGGTGGTGTATTAAGGTCAGTTCACACCCCTTTAGCACGTAGAAAAACTTGACTTCACTTGGATTTTTTTTTCCAAACCCTGTGTCTTATTTGCTTCTCACACTGTAAGTATAAAAGAACAAGACACATATACACACAGTTAAATGCACACATGCATTCACACATTCCAACTGTTCGTCATTCACCCACCATTTAGTTTTATCCCCAAAGGCACTGTCTTAAACCAAAACACACACACACGCAGTCACACAGCTACAGTACACTGCTGTTATGTGCGCAGACAGAACTTGTAACAATCTGGATTGTGATAATCTATGATAATCATCCACCACATGCCACCTAAAAACGCACATGGGTGGCATTCAACACCCACACTGGCACATTGCTTCAGCACGCCTCGCCTCCCTGTGCCGCTCTCCCCCAATGTCACTACCTCTCAGGTCAATGTCACCGCTCATGTCCTTATTTTTCTTCTTACGCGTGGAGGAGCCCGCTCTGTGGCGCACAGAAAAAAAAAGGAAGGAATCTCAAATATTTTATGTTTAGCATTAGCGTAATTGTGTCCCACTCATATATCAAAGAAGAATAGTTGAAGTGCAACAAAATCCAAGAAAACATAGACCTGTCCCTCACTCCTGAACAATGTCTCCTCCGTCTCTCTTTTTGTATTCTCTCCCTCCCTCCTCTCCTTTTGCTAGATAGATGATACAAAGCCAGCAACAGCTGTTGGCAGACAGGCCTGATATGAGAATAGCAGCATAGGATGAGCGGGCATTAAAAATTAATATGCTATTTAGCTTAGGTGTATTTTAGGTATTTGACATTTTCATGTCCGGGACAGACTAAATTTATTCATAGCTGAGAAAAAAAAAAATAAAAATCTAAAAAAAAATCAGCGAGAATGAAGAATAGATGTGGGGAAACAAGACGAGGGAAGGGGGAGGCGGGGGGACACTAAGTGAAGGCCATTTTGGTTTTATGGTCACCCTGTTTCACTTTGCTTCCCACCACAGTGATCAATGTGTGTGCGTGTGTGTGTGTGTGTGCGTGTGTGTGCGTGTGTGTGTGTGTGTGTGTGTGTGTGCGTGTGCGTGTGTGTGTGTGTGCCCTGTATTTGATACATTGTAAGGGCTAGTTTCCTAACACATACTACGTTGTGAGGACTTACTGCTCCTAATGGGGCCCAAAGCCTGGGCCCCATAACAAGAACTGCTGTTTTTGGATTATATGTTAGTGTTAGGACTAAAGTGTGAACTGAGTTTAGGTTAGGGTTAAGTTTAGGCATGTACAGGTAATGGTTTCAGGTAAAGGTCAAGTTCAGACTATAGAAATTCATGAAAAATGAATGGAAGTGTGTTGTGCATCTGTGTATTACATGTCTGCTGCATCACGCAGTATAAAGGAAAATGATTGAGAGGTTTTAGCCTACATCTTCACTATGAATGAGCAGTACCTCGACATTTAAAGGTGATGTGTTGAAATTCAATTTTGTGGTGATTTTTTCCACTAGTACAATAAAGCACTTTCAAAAAAATGAAACTAAACAAAAAACAGCCTTACCTGAGACAACTTCTTGCCATGTGGATGCTGAAGGACCAACGCAACATGAAGAGTATGAGGTCAAGCAACCCAGACTGATAATGTCATGATAGATTTTGCATGTTACACAAGATGATGAAATCCAGTTCAGACTCCAATTCAGCCTTTTTTGGTTTATCGCCGATTAGAAGCTCAGAAGAAGATGCCAACTTTAGCATCGTTAACAGCGAACAATTAGCTAGTCTCACTATCCCAACTGTGCCTATTAATCTTTTATATCCTGTCTAGCACAATTTTGTTTTTCTACCAGACACCCAAAATGCTGTCACAAGAATGATTTATTATTTATAGCTGGTGAAGACTTCTTTAATGTTTTCAACGCTGAGTGTTTTCAGCCAGACGGGTGAGAAGTCTCACTGTTAACTCCATCAACACAGAATGACTTAATTCTTTACTTAAAAAAAAAATAACATCCAACATGTTTGCAATACTGTCAAGCTTGGGAATCATAATTTATTACCCAACGACCAAGTGTCAAGCAAACATGTTACTCTTACCTGCCACCACTACCTGTGAGCCTACAGGTAGTGGGCCGATGTGTGGGTAGGTTTCCCCAGTCGGCCACAGGAGACTGGAGATTTGAGAAGACAGGGTTAACCATGAGGACTAAGAGAAAAGTAAGACGGTGGCAATAGTAGCTGGTAATAGAGTAACACATCTCAACAGATAAACTTTGAAAAAGGTTTTTAAGATGAAAGAGAGCACATACATTTGTAGTCACAATAAAAACTCATAGAGTAGGAAAGAAATGGGGTTAAATGCTGAACGATTGGGTCAAGTGCATCATCTACGGAGGGAGAATGTTAAGTTTTTGGCAGCGAAGTCACAGCCGATGGCTCCCAGGAAGGTGTCACAGCAAAGCAGAACACCAGAGCTGAAGTAGCTTCCATAGAGAGGAAAAACCTGAGAGAAAATGATGCTGAAAACAGCAGCTAATTGGAGAGTAGTAAAAGAAGAAAGTGAGTAAAAGTGGTTAGTGTGTCCTCTGTCTCTCAGGGCAATCTAAGCCAGCCTAACTGTAAGTTTTTATCAAAATAGCAAGTTTTAAGCCTAGTTTCATAAAGCAAGTTTATTTGTATTGTCCACTTCAGTAACAGAGCAATTCAAATTTCTTCACATAAAGAAATGTGAAGAACGTTTCTTTATGTGAAGACAGGGTGTCTGCCTCACGGACTACAACTGGGAGCTGGTTCCCCAGGAGAGGAGCCTGATGAACTACAGGATCTGCCTCCCATTCTACTTTTAGAACCTCTACGGACCACCAATAAACCTGCAGCGTGAGAGCGGAGTGCTCTGCCAGGAACATGTGGAACTATCAGATCTCTGATGTGTGATGGAGTTTGCTTATTGATGGCTTTATATGTGAGAAAGAGAATCTGAAATTCTATTCTGGGGCCAATGAAAGTTAGCTAAAACAGAAGAAATATGATCTCTCTTTCATTTCCATCAGAACTTTGTTCGCTGCAGTGCTTTGGATCAGCTGAGGGCTTTAACTACATTTTGTGGTCTTACTCAGAGTAAATAATTACAGTATCCCATCTTTGAAGTAACAAATGTACAGAGTAGCTTTTCAGTGTCACTCTGGGCGGGATATATCTAATTTTGGCAATATTCTGAAAAAGAGAGAAAGACATTCTAGAATCCTTTAACCTTATCTTGGTAAAAAGTAGCACCAAAGTTCTTTACTGTATGACTGTAGGCCAATATATTGTCATCCAGATTAAGTGACTGTCTGTGCAGTTTCTGTCCTCTTAGAATTTAGAAGCAAAGAAAAAAAAAGCCATCCAGGCATTTATGTCTTAAGACATGCCTGCAATCTACTTGGATTAATTGGATAATCAGAATGTATTTGTGAACATAGCGGAGTATCATCAGCATAACAATATTTAAATGGAGATTCAGAGGTGCGGAATTAACCAGTTTAAAAAACAAAAATTCCTATTTACATAATGCAGTGATGTGGTGCAGAAGGTAAACATATAAGTGACCCAAGTATGTCTCTGGTCTCTCTTTTAAAATTACAAATGAACATTTTTGAACATTTGTTTACTTAAGATGTGTGTTTTTGTCTGGTTAAAGCATTGGAAGCTCATTTCTAGTTCCCACAGAATCAATATCTATAGTTTCTTTCAATAACCTGTCGCTGCCGGATCCTCAGGCAGCACTTCAACTCCATCTGATAGTCTAATGAAAATGGCACAAAATGAAAATTATTCTTGCAAGCTGATACTGATTGTGCATGTTTATCTTCTTTATTGTTGGCACAAGAGTCAAAGAAATGTAATTAAGTGAAAGGTCTCTGTCATGTTCACACCACATTTGTGTCGTTTGCTAAATGACAGAGGAGATTAAAGGACTAGCTCCAACTTTTTGGGGACATATGGTGTATTTCCCATGTTATTCTGCTGGGTTTTATTAATACATGTTAACCAATAAACTTGCTTTGTTGGTTTTATTAGAATGTTAATTGTACTTTTCTTTTTTAACACAAATAGATCAAATGTATTGTTTTACAATTTTTTTCTGCAAATACATTAATTTAAACACTATAAAAGATACTGTTACAGCTGTAAACAACAGCTTACCACCATGAAGAAAAGCTTTCATAGAACCGTGTTATGACAGCTGCTATGCATAGAGTCATTTTCTGGCAATTAGAATGAATTGTTTGGCAATCAGAAGTTTGTGATTTTGATTCCAGCTCCCTCTGCTACATGTCGTGGGGTGCTTGGGAACCCAGAGTTGCCTAAATGTTGTGTATTACTGTATCACTGTGTGAATGCTTTTGAGTGTAGGTGAATGTGACTTGTCGTGTAAGTGCAACTTTACAATATAAGACTATCTTTGAAAAATATACTATTCAACCCAGACACAGGAAATAATAGCCAAATAATTCAGTCTCAGTTATTGCTGGGTTTCAGTCATGTGACCCAGATGACGCGCGAAATTCAGATGGAGGTCCGGAAGGGGATTTCTCCAGTTCAAAACAAAGCAAAATTGATCACAACGAGTAGCTAATGCCCTATATAGGCTGGAACAGCCGAGGTATCTCAAAAAAAATACGCATATATTTAGGATATTATCTCGGTAAAAATTAGACTTCTCTTATAATCTTGAGGATGTACCCGCATCGAGGCCATCCACATAACTAACTGGGGCTGCAGACCTCATATTATACAATGAGCCAGAAGAAAGCTTTCAAAAGCCTGGAAAATATGATCATTTAGTTTCATGTTGGGTCAAATTTAGGATCAAAAGAAGCATTCAATGACTGTCGACTTTTTTCTGCCGGGTGAGTAGTGAGTTGTGCTATTTTAAGTAATTTTAGTCTACGATAAGGATGCTATCGCTAACAAGGAACTAACCCATGTTATTTCAAGCTCCAGGAGATCCAGGAGCTTGGATCTCCTGGTAAATTTATTTAGCTTCTGTAAACCCAAATTCACGCTGGGGTTATACTTTAATGTCGAGTCGCTGTAGGAGGCTGGATTCAGGTACAATGTCAACGATTCGCACCAGTCTACAGAAACCCCCTGTTTGTGTCTGGCCAGTATAGTTCGTGGCCAGACACGAAGCATGTGGGGGAATAGTAACGGTGACTGTATGGCTGTTTAGGTTATATTTAATTTATTTAGCTTTTTTATTTTATTTCTTTTAGCATGAAAGTCCCACTGAATTAACATTATATTTTCTGTCCGTGACTCGGTACTGAGTTAGGTGCTAACAATATTAGCGCTCTGAGGACAACCATTCTAGGGCATAAAAATAATATATCTTACCTTACATGTGGATGCTTGTCTTTCTAAGTAACTGTCCAATAAAACATCTGAAAATACAATTTAAACAATGCAATTGTTACCTGTTAGAAAGTGGCGCTGCAAACTCTGGCGTTGTTAAGTTTCTACACCTGCTGCTTTTAGTTGTACATTGTTGATCCACTTTTCTATCTTCGGAAACACAAAAATAATGTTAATCTTTCTCTCTATTAGAACGGTTGGAGCAACCATAAAAGGACTCAGACTTTAGACATTTTGATGCTGGATCAACATAAATAAATGGTCTGAATTTACTTCTGGCCCTCCATGTGCACTGGGTGACGTCGGTGCTACGTCATCTGAAACCCAGCAATTGTCTACAAATTCCTGGATTTAGAGTGTGTTGCCCTTCACAATATGGCAGCTGACAGGGACAACTGGCAATTACAATAAACAATAGTTTATGAGCATCAGTGATTAGCTACAGTCAGGTTCATGTTTTGTAATGATGGAGCCCAGAGCCTTATTACCATCTAGCCTTTACCTGTAGCTTAGCTAACATTTAGCTTTTAATAAAACAGGAAATTTTTAGCACATTTCTAAGACTATTTTATATAGCTAAGTGACCAGAAGAGGAAGGAAAAAAATATCCATCAAGCAGACATGTTCACATTACCAGACTATTAGTGATTAAATCACTTAGTGGGTAAAAGCTTGATCAGTTTGAACCACTGCTATCCTCACCTTGGCTTGCTCTAAGGCCTGCTCTGTTTGGAACAGTTTTAAGCATCAACGATAAAAACAAACACCATGAAATACACAACAGAAGAATATTCAGATTGTTTGCCTTAAGCTCATTTTCACTGCTCTTACACAACCTGGTCGTCCTTAAGAATCAGGGAAATTCAGATGATGGAGGGAAGCTTAGTGCAGTCATAGAAGGTTTTCCCTAATGGCAGTGTTGGTAGAGAGTTGAGCTACAACTACAATCTTCTTCTCAGCTCCAGGATGCTCTCCCGGTTGTGGAAATGAATGTGGTTCTCTTCAGTTAGCAGGGTATGGCGTATGTGTGCCACACGTTAGGCATTCTCTTAGCATTGGCCTGGAACGAGCATCAAGCTGCGGCAGCAGCAATGACGTCGATTCAGCTAGCACAGCGTTGAGGAAGCTGCGCTTCTCTTCGGTCCTTCAAGCACAACAAATGAGAATTCTGTCAGAACAGGAAGTGGATATTTGTTTTGATTTTTAGGTATAAAGTAAGTGTTGAGTGAGGTCATCATCTCCACCCCAAGGTGGGTCACACTTTTTGGCCCTTTACTCCCTAATCCCTCACTCACTTTAGCTTCAGTTTAGCTTCTTTAGTCAGCTAACTTGTAAATGGAGACTACTTGTGTGCTATATATCTAAATGTAAATAAAGTCTCAGAACACTTCACCGCAATTTCGAAACCTGGTAGTGGGAAATTGCAGCTTGAGTTTATAACATGACAAATGTGGAAAAGTTTAAGAGGTGTGTTTACATTTGTGAGGCAATGTATACATTATTGTTTGTATATATTTGATCCAAGAATTCCTCTGAAGGCAATAATATTAGTGAATGAGCCCGTATGAAATATAACCACTGTGGATGAGCCTCAAATGCGTCACAGGTGTGACAATAATACATCGGCGTCTCTCCATTAGTCATCTTCCACCTCTTCCCAGCTGTTCCCCTAATTTCTCACTATTGCAGAACTTTACTCTTTCTTTGCTGTTTTCACATGTTCTCCCGCCTCATTCGCTCCATCTACATTACTTCCACAGTCGGTAGAAATGTTCCTGCTGCAGCGCGGCACTGTATATACGCTGACTGTTATTACCTTGGGGAACGTTTAGCAGCTCTGTGTTTAACACCATAACCTCCACTACATCAGCAGTGGCAACCCGGGGAAAAAAAAAAAAAAAGCTAGGAGGTGGAAACCAGAGATGGCTCGTGTTAGGCGAGCAGCCGACTGATCGCCACAATAAAGACGACAGGAGGGAACAAGAGAGAGGGAGAGAGAGCGCGGGAGGGAGACCAAACAAGTCTACTTTATTTCAACCCACTGGATGATCAGCGCTTCTTAAGGGTTGGGATAATTTCTTACGATATCTCTCACTACAAAGTAAACAGAAATCAAAGCCCTTCATGCTTCAAGACAGAAGCACTAAATGAAAGCAGCTATCTTAACAACCTCATTCATTTCTGCTCTTTTTTTCCCCCTCATGTGCTCCATTGATTTCACATAACTAGTGTTAAGTGAAACTATTTTAGTACAATGGATCCACTTGACTTTCTGTCTGTAAGCTAGGCTGTCTTCAGCTTCAAGTACAGTCAAGTAAAACTACTAACAATCAGGCTTGCTGGATTAAAAATTAAATAGTCAATTTGAAACATCAAGCAAAGCTTTTTTTTTGTCTCTCTCTCCCTGTGAGCTGGTGCCAGTTTCTGTGGCGGTGTGATTTTCAAAGTGTCACAACAGCCTGTGTGCCTTTGAGGCTAAAACCTCTTGACAGATGTCAGTCCCTGTCATTCAAATTTCACCAGCCAGCCCCTGACCAGCATATTGTACCCATCAACCGGCTCCCATTCCAGTCAACACCCATCACAGGAAGTCCCCCATTCAAGCCCCCTCTTAGTTTTTAGGGGACTTGGAGCATCTTGAAATACATTAGATCTAACAAAGGAATCAAAGCGCTGGTCTTGTCATTTTTAGATTTTAGAGCATTTGAGAGAACTGGAATGGTTGAACCAAAGCTCCAGGAACCATTTTTAAGAAACTAAGTAGATTTCTGGGGGCATCCTTCACTCGCCGTATGTTTCCTTTGCATCTGCGAGGATATATGCAAAGAAACATGACATTTGTTTCTCAGAAACTTAAAATCTCTGCTTAGAGTTTTAAAACAAAGAAAATCCAGATACTTTGAAATTTGTAGTGACTTTAACACATTAACTAGAATATCTGTAACAGCATCGATACTATTTTTTTATTTTTTTTCTGCTCACAGGTTTGTTCCTCTCCCACATGCAGTGGTTGATCAAAATGTCTGCTGACTCTCCCAAAGTAGAACGAGGGACCTGCTCAGCATCGACAGCATAGTTTTAAACCCCACAGTGGAAACACTCAAGGGAGTTAGCCTGGGTCAAGAATAATGCTCCTGGAAATGAAGCTAGGGGTTACATTTCCACTTGCAACATTCCTGTTTCCATTTTTTAGTTTTTCCATGCTATATTTCCTGGTAAAAATTGTAAAAATGGAAAACAATGAATGAGCTGAAGACTAAAATCTATTGCAAATGTTCGCAAAGGGCTAAAGAAAATAACTTCCAGCATATTAGCAACAAGAAGCCTGATCCCCCTTGTGTTCTGTCTCCCCGTCCCCCCTGCTACCCCCAGTTGTGGCACCGCTCGCCTTCCTTGGCAAGTTTCCTGAATTAAACTGCTGGCTTCCTGTTCTTTTATATGCATGGCCACATCTGGGGAGCCCGCTCACAGGGCCCCGCCGCTTAATAACAATCACCTTCCCTTTCACTCGGCCCTGATTGTTTCTAATTCGCCCTGACAGATAGTAGCTGACAAGCCGCCCGCGCCTCCCTCCCTCCGTGACCTGAGCTCACTCAGCACACTTATAAGGCCTGTCATTTTTAATATTTGATTTTCACTTCGTAAAAAGTTATGTGTTTTAGAGCTGCCACAGACACCCCGCCCCCCGGATCACATGATGAAATCACTATTTGACTGAAGCAACGTCCAATGGCCACTTCTCCCTCCTCGCCCTCCTCACAGCAGCTTTAGTTGATCTGCCTTGTTTTTTAAAGCTTCATCTCCAGATCTCGTCTTCCTCGTATTTCATTGTTTGCTTATCTTTCTGCCCTTTTCATTTTGAAAGTTTTTTTTTATTTTTGTCTTGTTAACCCCTCCCTCCCTGATTAGATTTTTTTGTTTTTTCGCATTATGAAAAGAAGGCATCTAAACCCAGATTTTTGTCCAGCTGCAAACTTAAAGCTTCAGCTTTAAGGATGGTTGTAGGTATCAAAAAATTACCACTTTTCATCCATCACAGGCTTCCAGCATTATTTGCTTTCCATTGATTCCCATTAAAGAGATATGGAGGCATGTGAAATGCATATCAGGTAGGCTGATCATTAAATGAAAGGATGGATTCATCGACATCTTGACGGATGACATTTTGCAGTGCGATCCATAAAGTCCTTCAATAAAAATATAATTTGGAGCTTAAGACAAAGAAAAAAAAATGGTTGGAGGGGCTGAGGGGAGAAAGAAAAGCACAGAATGATTGGATAATGTATGCATGGATGAACCACAGAACGCTGCTGAAGAAATGTCAAAATAACATCCATCTTGTGTTTTAAGCATTGATTTTACTGCACACCAACTGCAAACACGTCCGTTCTGTCTTTGGACTCGGCTTTGTGCTGCGCCCAAGCAACGTTGAACGACTGTTTCAAGCCCCCCACCCCCCACCCCGTCGCCTGCCTACCCCTTAACCCGCCAGTGCCGCACTTCGATATCGGGACACTGAGGTGCCCGGGGCGCACCCACTGCCGTTCTTGTCTTTACCCGACGACAAAAACACAACTAATTGGAGTACCACTGCATGTTTTCACTAAAGGCAAAAATTTAATTACATTTGAGCTGGGAATGAGTATTTTGGGAATGTCTGTGTGTTCATTCAAACAAATGGAGCGAATGAAAAGCAATATTTGTTTTGCTTTGATTAACAAACGGGCAGGGTAATTTGTCAAGGAGGGAAAAAAAAGAGTGGGGGCAGAAAATCCTGTTTAACCCCCAGCTTTCCAATGACGAACCCGTCTCACCCTCACACACACACGCACACACCTACACGCGTTCACTCTATCCCCCCTTCAACATCTTCCTCTGTCTCGACACACAACTTTTGCTTCCGGCTTTGGGACTGACCTGCTCTTTTTTTTCTGCCCTCTTTTCCTATTTTCATTTGCCCATCTTTCTCCCTGTAGTGGCTGCTTTGTGGACCTCCTGTTCATAAATGCTTTATTAATAACTCAGTGAATAATGTAAAGAGTATTGTTTTCTCCAAGGTTGTATTAATAAACATGAATGAATTTATTTCTCTTCACCAAAGCATGATTAATGCACATTAATGTCTGGATATTGCTCAGTCTGCCCTGCATCACCAAGCACGCATCAGCCCCATCCCCATCCCCACACTGACTCTGCCACCAAAAAAAAGAGAGAGAGAAGAAGACAACCTATCAATGTTAAATATTTATGGCATAATATTAATGGTTTTGTAAAGAAAATAACACGTTATTAATCCACTGATTAACAACTGATTAACCTTTTTTATTAAACACGTGATCCGTGCATCATCGACTCAGGATACGTCGACTGACTGCACTGCAGAATAATTATTTTGGTGTCTTTTCTAATTGCAAAACTCGCATGGCTGAACTATGTGCATGTCTGCGGGTATTTCTTTTTCTCTCGCCTTGACACGTGCACGGAGGCGAGACCCGCGCGTGTGCACGCAGTGTAAAATGTATACATCTGAGGCGGACGGAGGGGGACAATAACACATGCAAACATAAAATGGCAAATTCTTTAACTCTGAGGGGGAACAAGCACAGGCACCCAAATTTAGCAGCCGATCTCTTTAAAACAATGGGATTTAATTCACATATCCGTTTATTCTGCAGTCACTGGCATGGGATGGGAAAGTGGAGTGAAAACACAGCTGAAGGACAAAACATTTTCCCTTTTCCCTCCCTCTCTTTTTGCCTCTGCTCATCTCAGAGCTATTGTCTGTGTATTTTTAGTTCCCGTCAACCAAAAGACAATTATGTTTTCTTACATAGTGGAGCTGACCTCAAGTTGGCAATGACAGATTAGAACGGCATGTGAATCAGTGTAGTTCAAATGCAGAGTGAATTCTGCCTTACTCTGTTGTTGCCTGAAGTTGATCAAATGCATCAGAGCTGGAAGAGGCAAACTTTAAAAAGCAAACTTTGAGCCTCTTTTTTGAAAAATCTGTTAGGAAAGAGTTTTTCTTTAAAACATTTTATTGTACTCTATTGTTGTATTTATAACAATAAAAGTATATTTTGTAAACTTAGTTCATATTTAGTGTCTCTACAGGGGAAACAACAAGTAACCATTAAATTGAAAGCTTTTATTGTGAGCAGATTTGATAAATTTGCTCTTTTCTTCTATAACTTCTCACATTTGTTTTTTATGACTCTTCAGTCATATTTTTCTTTTACTTTTTTAAAGCCTACATTTTACTACCACTAAGAACTCCTTGTTGTTTTAATTAAAATTTTCATTTATATTTTAAACCCATCTAATTTTGTACAGTTCCTCTTTTACAAAACGCCTAAAGCTAGAATTTAAACCGTCTCTTTGATCTGATCTGATCTGATCTTTAACTTTAAACAATCACGAGACACGGTGGCAAAACACACAGCTGCTCCCACATACTCAGGGGTACTGTTTGTGTTCTGTGTACTGATTGCTTACGGTACACAGGGCAAATTCCTTCCTTGCTAGTATCCAAATGGACACTAGCAAGTTTGATGAGGAATTTTGTTCTCCTCCAGGGTGGCCACTGCTCACCTGCCAGCGCTGCACAGAGCTGCTCACTACACCTTCTTGTGGCTGGTTGCACTGACTTTAAATATCAGCTCAGTGTTGCATCCAAACTGATGCGAACGTGATTTCCTGCTGAGCAGTTTCCTGTGCGAGTCAGTGCGCTTTGAGTCCATCTTGTATACGCGTGAACATCCAAAGAGTGAAACAACATGAAACTGCTGCTGCGCATGCTACACAACAAGTTGTTACTTGCTAACCAAAGAGTGTGAGTTTAAGTTGATGCCACCACAACTTTCTATCAGTTGTGTTCTATCAACATTGATCATGTGACTATCTCGATATATATGGTTATTGTTTTATGGCCCAGCCCTAGTGTGCAACATGCAGGTCCAACTGGCTTCCAGATGTGGTGGGATATGCTAAGGGCTTGTGGGCTGAGAGGTGAGGTACACCATTGACAGAACAGCCATCATTTTGGCAACACAGAGATGAACAAGACAGGCATCCATGCATGTTTACAACCACAGTTTAACCTTGAATTTATGTTTTTGGGCTATTGGGGGAAGTTAAAGTACCCCCCCCAAAAAAAACTAAACAAAAAAAAAAAACACTAGACCAAAGGACCTTTGAATTTCTTGTTCTCATTGCAAGACATCAAGGCTACTAACCAGAACCACTGATCCTCTTCAAAGCCAAAGGCAAAACAAAAAAGATATCACCACTTAATTATACATACAAGATTTGATTTGTTTTGTAATGTTTCCTTGAGCACTGATCACGTTGAGGCTGAGCTTTATTTGACTGTCCCAGAAGTCCTGATACGACTGGGATGGATTGTGTGATCACCGTTGTCGTTCCCTTCTCGGTTTACAAAAATACACAGATATATGGGTTGGCCCAGTTTATAACGTGTCGGGTTCAGTTTTTGGTCATTCCATGAAAAGATTTTGTCTGCGTGTGTGTGTGTGTGTGTGTGTGTGTGTGTGTGTGGGGGGGGGGGGGGGGGGGGGGCTTATGTGGGTATATTATATGTGTATTTGCTGGATTTCAGGCCTTCTTGGGAAGTGGAGGGTATTTATAGATTAGATCACACATGTAGAATTCATCCTAATTAATAAGCATCACATGTAGTCAGGTCTACGGCTCCACCCACATGTTTGAGGTGTAGTTCACCTGTTTTCCAAAGTTACCCAAAGAAAACAACCTTTGGCCTCAAATAGGCTTTCTTTATTCAGATTCAGTAAACATACAAAACTATCTGTGAGTATTTCTTAATTACTTGGGGATTGCTAAATAGCTATGATTGTGCTGTCACTGTGCTGGATGCTGACTCAGCACTAACTACTGAGAATGGCTATGCAAAGTGTTTGCAGAAGTGCAACTTAGGAAGCAATATTTTCTATTTTTTTATGAAGTCCTTTTTTGAATTTCACAGATGCTTTCACAATTTTTTTTTTGCTGTCTGTTCAGCTAGACTTAAACACAACCTCCTGGATGGCCTGGTAAGTTGTAACAGAGTTCTGAGGAGGTACAAAGTCAGACACAAGCAGCACTCAAATGTAATCACAGGGCAAGTGTCAAGATGAGAATGAGAGGACTGACATGAGCACCTCACTGTCTTAACAAGTGCTGGCCAAAGTTCAAAAGCTGTTTACTCTGAAGAAACGCATCACCAGCTGTCAAAAAGGTTGGCTTGACGATGCTTACAGAGTAACAGACAAGTGGATGAAAGCCATAGCAGTACCTGATTTGGTACACTTCCAACTCTAGTGGGTGCTACAATAAGGAGATATTCATTTTATAAAATGAGCTCCATGTCTTCCGTCAGTTTTCTATACTTGCTTGTCTTTGCAGAGTCATGAGGTGGAGGTGATATTGGGTGAGAGGCGGAGTTGACCCTTAACATATCATCAGTCCATCACAATTTTTAAATATTCAGTTGACCTAACCGTTCTGTTTTTGGAATATGGAGGACGCACCCAGGGAGAATACACACATGCACAGTGTGAATATAAAACACAACACAGAAAGACTCCAGCACCAGATTTGAACCACGACCTTCTGGCTGCAAGGCAACAGTGCACCTAACTGGACCAACTTGCACACTGTTGGCTCATTGCAATTTCATATTTAGCATATTCAATATTCAATTGATACTGGGGTAACAAGTGGCAAAAGTGGGTAGGACTGAGAGCAAAAGACTTTTGTAAATGACTAAATACTGAAAGTTCATCCTACTGAGCTGAAATTTACAGAACACATTCCTTAGATGGAGAAAAAAAATGTTTTGAAAGTGTAAACTCAAAGTCTCCAAAGAAGCATTTTTATCAGCTGTTTTAGACAGTTATTGAACTAAAGGGCATGGGTTCCTTATCAGAAAAATCTGCAGGCATCTAGTTAAAGATGTGGCGTCTTTATTTATTACATGGAAACTAAGCGATCAGCAATTATCACACTTATAAAAGTGATTCCTCTTTTGAAAATACAGTTGCTAAGCTGTTGAACTACTGCAAGCTACTACCATAAATAAATAAATAAATAAATAAATAAATAAATAAATACATTTCCGCTACACTAGTAAGTTCTAGAACATTAAGGCTGTAATGGGTTGCCGTTGACCATGATTGACAGGCAGGCCAGCCAATCGCCGTCCAGATAAGCCTACATGGCACAGTCCAACAAACTTGCAGTGTTTTCCAGTTATAATTTAGGCATTTGACACTTTATGCTTAATGCAAGGAACTTTCTATTTTTAAAAATACGTCAATCATTGAATTGAAAACCACTCATTTGTATTTTTGGAAAATCTTATAAATCTTGAGGATATTTTGCCAACAGATTTTTTCCATGTATGTTAAACCTCCATCTCAGATTACAATAGTGAGCCTACTATTGATTAAATAGTGAAAGGCTGGATGTATTTCTCTTTTCCAAATATTTCAAATCCTCTTCTGAACATGGATTATTTAACTGTACAGTTTACTATAATCCCTTTTCTAAAATAGCCATTGTAAATCACATTCTAACTATTTTTACAGATATACACTACCTTAAGCAGTGCCTTCTGTCTGATTTGGTGGAGAGAAAACACAAGGTGAACGAACACGCCGTTCTCTCTGCCTCACAGTGGCCTGTCAGTCTTCAAAGACGCATTAGGTTTGTAGCAGAACAAATAGAGACGCATCAAAACACTCCAAGCCGACGCAAGTTTTCAGCAGGGAGGAAGACATTTTTGCCTCCCTGTCACCAGCTGCAGTTTGGACGTACCACCAGAGGAGTTTTGGTGACAGCCCTGTGAAGGCTGCTTTGTTTTGCTAAGTCGTCTCCATTTTTTTTAATGAGCTATTATGGTTATGTTTTGTCTCTGTCGTGTTCGTTGGCTGGCTGAGTTTCTGAGATGGTAAGACAGAGGCAAATGGGGAGGCAGTAGTGGGGGGTTGTTTAGGAGGGTGGGGGGGGGGTCTTTACACCTTTCTGCAGTTTTTTTAAGAAGAGGCAGTTAGGGGTACATGGTGAAATGAGAAAGTGAAAAAGCCAAGTTTCTACCAGTCTACCTAAATTATAAAAACAACAGGATGTTCAAGGTTACTGTATTTACATCATATCACTTTGCTTTAAGATAAATGTGATACAATTTCACTACTTTCTCTGCTTCAAACATCCAAACTAATATTGAACTGCTCTTGCACAGGAGAAGCAATAAGCTCCTCTCCTTGTCTTCCCCGAATCAAAGCTGGAATCTGGAGGCCAAACGCCAAACTGTCTCCCTGCTCATCCACCTTTTCTTTTGTCTCCTCCGTTTGCCTGGAGACGTGACGAGCTTCCTCTTTCCTCACATGCGATAAACTGTAAGGAATTAGATGGAAGCTGATGGGATGTTGAAGGGGAGAAGATGAGGGAAGTTGGGTGGCTAAGCAGCCACTGTGACAACCCTCCTGTCAGCAGGTACTCAGTATAATTGGTAAACGGAGGCCGCAGGATGGTAGTGGGGCTCCTTCACTTCACTCTGCTTCTGCTCTCTTCTTCTTTTTTGTTTCCTTTTTGATGAGTTTTTGAAGTCACCGGGCAGGTGTGTACAGCCTGTTTTTTGTTGTTTGGTTCAGAAAAAAGACAGGAGCCAAAACAAGAGAAACTAAAAAGAAACTGGAGTGGTACACATGTAAATGTGAGTCAGTAACACACTAACCTCACTGAAGGTAATAACCCAGGAAGTGAATGGCCAAATATGTCAATTTTATTTAGAATTCTGCATTCACACATGTGTTTTTCATCCACGTCCAACTCTTGCTTTGCTCTCAGTGCCAAGCCCAGCCAGCCATCAGGCTCTGTTTGCCCTCTAATGAAACATATTCATCTTTATCACACTCTCTCGTGGCTCCCGAACTTACTTTACAGCATAGTCAATTAAACCCTTAGGGGCCACTCTGCGCGTAAAAGGATATATAATGCTTTGACATTTCAGCAAGTCCATATTAGACACACCCATAGAGCATCTAGGTTGGATGGGAAAGAGACATAGTCAGACCCAGAGGTAGATGAAAGCCCGTCAGAGGGATTGGGTCTCTTGTAAGCCAGTTAGCCCTTTGGATTCAGTTACTTATGCTGATGTAAGAGGGCAATTGTAAGCTGATACTCAATCTCTCGGTGACCCCTACACTGGCTCTTGTTCTCACATTAGGCTTCATAAAGTCATATATAGTGTAACAATAGACTAATAAATAACTAATATGGACTTAACTCAATAAAAAAGTGTATTAGTGTTCTGGATTACAGTTTAGGCTTCTTACATTTTTATAGCGCATTTCTTGGGACTCCTATCTTCATTTTTATCTAGATCTATATCTGTATCTATGTCTGCCAGCTTAGAGTCAGTTCTTCTTGAGTCAGTTCTTCTTAGAAATTCTTACCCCACTTGAAACCAGTGGGGCAAATAGTATCACTGATGCAAACCAAGGCTCATATCACCCATTTCTTTATTTTTGTTTCCAGACTAAAAGCTGATGTCACATCCCGTTTTTGAGACAGGGATTCTTGCGTTCCTTCATGGTGGTAGGGATGCCAATGCATGTTTACGGTGGACTGTTTGTGGCTCAGTATCATTTATGTTACTTGGACCTTAAACTATTAAAATAGGCAGCTTGAGTCATTTTAGAGGGGGTTTCAAGTATTTGCTCATTTTAGCTATTTGCTAGTGGCTATGGACCCTTGCCCCAGGATCTACTCTCATATGCTTTGCGTGGAGGTAAATCAGTGCCCAGGTCAAAGGTCAAAGACTGTCCACAAGTT
Source organism: Poecilia reticulata (assembly GCF_904066995.2). Lineage (NCBI taxonomy): Eukaryota > Metazoa > Chordata > Actinopteri > Cyprinodontiformes > Poeciliidae > Poecilia > Poecilia reticulata. Next base: position 1,405,008 of record NC_088832.1, read on the forward strand.
GAGAGATAATTTTCCAAATAGTTGCAGAAGCATCTGACACTCAGTCTAAATGGTAAGGGAAGATCACCATATAAAGATACGGTGGATGCCTTTTATACAGCAATTGTCTTCATACAAACAAAACCTGTGACCCTTATCAACTTCTGGAATATAGCCAACAGTTGGTGTTGGTGTTTTTGTTTCTAATACTGGTGTTGCTATGAAATGTTACATTCCATGCAAGACAGTTTCAGACTTTACAGTAATTGCACTCAAGTTGCAAAAACTTCAGATTAAAAAAAACACACTGGACTCATGTTGTAGAGTCAAGACCCGACCTAGGATACTCAACCAGGACCTGGGTCTTAAAAAACCAAAATTCTTGATTTTTCTTGATGAGCATGATTGTATGTTAGCTACTATCAAACAGCAGCAGGTTTGAACTCCTCACCTAGACTGCAACTCTTGTTGCAGCCAGTGATGTTCACAGACTTTGGGCTATTAAGGGTTTATAAGAATCTGTTCATCTTTACCTTAGCTTCGTGACATTTACTGCAGACAACTGAATGCTGGAAGAAAAAAAAAACCCACATACCAACAACATGTCACTTAACTGTTGTTAAGCTAGTGTCATATGCTGTAATTCAGATCAGAACATATCTTGGGACATGATTACTGTTTAGACTTGATAATTATAACTGTACTTGTAGATTTGAAGCATGAGTTCCGGTAACACTTTATTTGAAGTTTCAAATAAAGTGTTAAATCTAGTATGACAGTGTTATGTCATAACACTGTCATAAACATGACATAACACCTGTCATGAACCTGAATAAGCCTTCATGAATATTTATGACTGTTGTCATAAAGCGTCATTCGGTAAATTATGACACTTTTAATACAAAGTTGACATTATTCAAAATGTCTTTGTTATGCCAACTTGACATTAAACAAGAAATCAATAGTTTAATAACATAAAGTCGCCTAATTTTTAAAGTGCAATCAGTAACACTTTTATAACAAATTAATATCAGTAATGATTTCTTGCTTATGATAGTCATGGCAGTCCATTGAAGTGCTTCAAATGTTCTGTGCATAAAAGTTTGGGTACTTTTTAACACGCCTATTCAATTTGTGGTTCTTGACCTTCCCATTTTGGCATTGTCCTGCCTTTTTGTCACGGCTCAAAGATGAAGCTTTTAATCCACAGACATGTCAGTTTACTTCTGAAAGAATAATAATTAACTTCCATTTGTAGAGGAAACCAATGAAAACTGTCCTAGTGTGGGTTGTACGTGATTCCTATTTGTTTATTATATTTATATCAATAGATCCTTGTGCACATTAGTCTAAGTGTGCCGGTAAGATCAGTAAACTGTGTTTGGTATGCCCAGCCACCAACATGTAGAACAACAGTGCAACACCTCCATTGTGTTTGCTGTTCTACAGGGGTTAGCTGATGCCCCATGTGAGCAAAAGTGTTTCAGATTCTCGCTGTTTGTCATCAATAGACTGCAATTCAAGCAAAAGTCTTGGACATTCTGACAGATTCATCAGTACAGCTCATTTATGCAGACATGCTGCAAACCAGCATCTTTTCTGTGCGGAACAATAAGCAAATTTATTATTCATAAAAGCTAATGCATTGTTTCTGTTGCTTTATATGACTCTGTTTTTTTTTTTGATAGTTTTTTTTTTTGCCTTTCTCCCCAACTAGACGGTGGGCTGAAATTTCTCAGGCAAAGGTTGGCAGTTTAATGTCTGGGTTGAAACGGGAAGTTTGAAAGACAAAGCACTATATCTGTACATATGTGCATGTGTGTAAACTGATTTAAATTGCTCTTTGAGCCCTGCAGAATGGCGCTTTAAATGTTAAATGGGGGTTGAAGCCTGCCTGAACTAATTTGTAAGGCTTTGCACCATGTTGACATTTAAATGTGATAAGAATAGCAAACTGTACCGCCGACCTATTTTGAAGATGCTTTTGGAATACATTCACATCAGCTGTGGCCTATAATTAATAAAAAAAGACAGGCCTCCCTTCCTCTAGATTTGATTATAATACAACCTTATAAACACACCAGGGATAGATGAGAGGAGACGAAGGGGAAGAACTGGGGTAGGGAATAAAAGAGAAGAACAACAGGAATAAAAACAAGAGAAATGATGGAGGCAGGAATTAAGAGGGAGGTGGATTGCAAACACCTGGTCTTTGAGGCAGATTGCGTTGGCTGGCTGCTGTGCTATCACATTACTCTGATCTTGCCTCTCTTGTTTGTCAGAGAATTGAGAGAGAGAGGGAGAGAGACAGAAAGGGAGAGAGAGAGAAGGTGGGGTGGAGGGGTCTGAAAAATCAGCATGCAAATAACACCACATTGTTAACTTAATCAGATGCAGGGGGAGAAAATATGGAGTGGAATGGAGGGAGCATGGTGGGGCTGAGAGAGGAGGGGTGGGGGGATGGAGGAGGGTGCGATGATGGGAGATGGAAGGTGAGGGTATGCACATCATACCCCTCCTCCCCCCACTTTCCCCATGCCCCATACACACACCATTCAACAGCCCCACCTTTGCCCACATGCAGCACCCCAGGAGAAGTTCAGAACCAGCGAAGACACTGCAGTTACGTTCTGGTCTGAGGAGATGTATTTATGGATTACCTTAAATTCCTGCAACCTCTTCAGGTTGACTTCAAGCGACGATAAGGACAGTTAGCATCTGGCTCCAGCACTACCTGCTGACTGGCTTAAGTCAACAGACTCAACCTATCACTGGAGTCTGATATTTCCACCATAAATAAGAAAACTGTAATGCATTTAACCCCTGGCAACCACCAAGGCAACAAAGGAGCATAGATCATGAGCAGTGACAACATATTTGTGGATAAAGAAAAAATAAATTGGTGGCCATTCCAGCTAATGACTTTTTAGAAAAAAAATATACAGTACTGGGTGTAGATCCTAACAGGGGATGTTCCCTGTGGAGTTTTCTACAAATACTACTAAGTAGTGATTTAGTTCCACACTACAGAAATGTGCAGTTTCAATGAATTAGAGTTTCACAATTCATAATTTGTTGTAAATAATTAGATATTTTGCTAGGAAAAGTTTCTTTAATGTAAACGTGAGACCGTAAATGGTAGAACTCATTTAACCCATTCTGTCTGCTCACTAGTTCATCTGTATGACCCAATTTTCTTCTCCAAATCCAAGCTGAGGGTATTATAGAAGTTATTGACTCCAGATAACCCAAACTTCTTATGCAGCCTGGGTTTTGGCCCCATAAGAAGAAGTGTGGATTTTGGGTAAGGGTCAAGGTTAGACTATTGTAATGGATGAAAAATTGATGGAAATCAATGTAAGTTCCCTGTGAAGACAGAAGGACATATTAAGTGTGTCTGTGTGTGTGAGGGATGGTGTAGCTCAATAGTTTCTTAAAATGCTTTTTCAGCAAATCTGATTGAGACAAAATGATTTTTTGCACAGTAGAGAGTTTATTTTTCCACCGCAGACATCCACTGCCTTGATGAACCCTGCCTCTAAGCAGAGCGCTCAGAAATGTGTGTCTTTTTTAATGAGTGTGTGTATCATGTTGTGAAAGATAAGTCGCTGGCAGTGCTGAAGGTCAGACAGGGCAGAGGGGAGTGAACAAAACACACTGCTGGCTCGGACTGGGAGCTCCCAGGATCGGCTCCGGTGTGGACAGATCAGAGGACCCGGTTAGACAGCCGTGTCTCAGGATCGTCACCTAACAATTTTGAAAACGGCGTAAGATGTAATTCTGGTATAGTGTAAAAAATAAAAATAAAAATAGATTGTGGAAAACTATTTGATTTCCCGACTACCAGTCCATATCTGATTTTTTTTTTTAAGTTCCATCCGTCCGTCCATCCATCTGCCCCATGTTTGTGACAGTTTGAAATATAATTTTTTAATCCATTGCTATTTTCTGTTTATACAGATTTTTCTAATTGAGAGCTTTTCCTTTTTGTCTGTATTCTTTTCATTAGCTGATGTTTAGTTCATAGTCAAGGATAATTGCAAAATGTTCCTCAATGGAAACGGAGGCCCTAAAGACATCATCTGGTGTTCAGGATGATGGAGATGCCGGCTTTAAAACACAGATGAAAAAGTTTCTTTGAACCAACTTAAAAAAACTTGTAACCTGATTTGATTGAAAATCAATCAGATTTATAGCTTGACAAAAAGTTATAAAAATAGCTGGAGGAATCTTTTGAAGTTGTTTTTTTATTTCAGTGTACCCACCTTAACATTAGGTTTCATCAGACATTAGGTCATTTCTGTAGTTTTCTGTTTGATTTTTAATCTTTTCGTGGTAAATTTGTGAGATGTTGGGCATGGTACTGAGTCCTCCTCCCAAAAACAAAAATAAATAGATAAATAAATAATGTGTCTAGCAAATCAACTGTAGATGTTCATGCTGTACAAGGTACCCACTCTTTTTTTTAAAGCACTTAACTCATCTTATTATTTTTACTAAACTTTAATTTTATTTATATTTATATTACCTGTGATGTTGTGTTTGTTGTGAAGCACTTTGGTCATCCGAGGCTGACCAAATTACATGTTGTAAATGTGTTATATCTGCTATATAAACTTTGACCTGACTTGACTTAACTGTCACAAGGACTCCGGTGTCACTAAGCTTCTGCAGCACACACAACACACAGGGTTCCTTCTCAATCTGGAAAAACCTAAAGAATATGAAACGTGAATATTTTAAAATCTGGACAAATGAAACAAAATATTTTCAGAAAAATGTAGTACCTAAGTCAGAGTAAATGTGCTGTTGAGCTCATTAGTAGGGGTCACTCAGAAGCTACTCATACATCCGTCCAAAAAAAAAAAAAACATTTAGGTTTCACCCAACGGCTTGCTTTAATCATGGTTGCTTTTCCTTGAGTCACTGGCATTGACGTAAATGGTGCTTCCCTGGCATCTTTCATCCTTGTGCACATTAACCCCCCACCCCCCTGTTCTCCATCAACCTTTCATTGCTTTTATTTCCCTCTGTGAAGCATTTCATCCCTCTGTATTCCACGGAACCCCATCTCTAATCTTAAGAGCAGTCACCACTTTGTTTTCTGATAAAGTCTGATAGGCAAACATGCTCTCTTATGTCTCTGAGGTCCTCCACCCTCTCCCAAGAGCACACCCCTCTAAAGCACTTCCTCTGCTACAATTAGTCTGTAATAAATACACCCTGGCCTTAAAGTAGAAATTATTTTCTCTCGCTCGCTTTCCTTTTATATTAAGTGCTGCATTAGATCACTGTTCATCTCCAACTTTAAAGTGAAAGTAGAAAAAGCAGCGAGTGTGGACCTTGTTTCGCTCTCGTTCACACCAGAAGTGCATGAGAACTAAACCACTTATAAGGCAACTATCAGATACTGTAACATATGCGAGGAGGCACAGGCATTTCCACTCAAGTCTCCGCTTCCTGATAGCTTTGATAAGATTTGTTTGTTTTCTTAAACAGGAAACGTGCTTCTTAAAGTAAAAGAAAAAAAAAGACGGCATAGCTAAACTTCTTAGACAGCTGACATTCTCCTCAAACTCCTCAGAGGACCAAGAAAAAAAAAAAAAAAAGATGATGAAGAAGAAAAATGAGAGAGGAGTGAGATACAAAGGGGGAGTTTATCAAAGTGACAGAATAAAGACAGATTTAACACGGGCGTATTAAAAAGACATCCAGAGTTTCAATATTTAAAAATCCCATTTGCTTGGACAGAAGAGCTTTTTCATTCAAGAGCATATGGTAGCAGTACCTGCATCAGCCTCTCTCTTATCATCCTGAAGGAAAAAAAAAGAAAAAGAAAAGGGGGGCTAAGGGGGGGACAGTTTCAAACAGACCTCCAGACATTGAAGAATCATTCAATTATCGGCAGCACGATGTAAAATAATTACCTGACTCACTTCCTGTAATGAATGCAGCTAATTACCCATAGACTTTTGTTTTAGTTGAAAAAAGAAAGAGAAAGTCCCAAACTCCCAACAGCAGTGGAGCCGTGAAAAGATATGTTGCATGTGGAGGCAGCACCTATCCTGTCTGCTGAAACACACACAACTCACACACACACACACACACACACACACACACATACACGCACGCCCACGCACACACGCACACATACACACATGCACGCACACACACACACACACACACGCACACACACACACACACAGTGTGAGGCTTCGCTATAGACTCGCTTGGTTTAAAGGCACAATTTACCTCTCTGCACACGCGCGCACACAGCTCGCGGTAAATAGTCGTGAGTGCAAAAAAAGATCCTTCTTCTCTTAATTAGCTGTGTAACAATTAAAGTCTCCTCTTGTAAACTGAACCTTTGTCTCCCCTTCCTCCTTAGCTGGATTTCAGCACCTGTCACAACAACCCCTCCCCTTACCACCACCTCTACCGCTGCCACATACCCACCATTATTACCTCCAAAGCCACCCCCACTCCTTCTCAACTGGAGTCATTATGCAAAACTCCACCAGAAATTGCCCAGTACCGAATAGAAGAAAACAGCAATTATTTCTGGTATTCTGTTATTTAGGCCAGATTGACATTCAACTGCTTTTCTCTTTCTATTTGTCTCTTTTTCAATACTGTCACCTGAAAAGAAGGTGGAACTGAACTCAGCTCTCCAGCAGTCTCTTCAGTCTCACACTGACCCAAAAGGAGTTGTACATGTCGCTGTGTGTTGGGGTTCTGTTTTAGTTTTAAAAACTGAAACTCATAAAAAGACTCCTAGATAGACCCCTCCTCTATCTTCTAACCCTGTTTAATATCAATGGTCATCAGCAGAGGCTGTGTGTGACAATGTGTTGACTTTTTAAAATACTCCTTTGTTTCTTATATTCACAACTAGTTTCATTAGCATTACGAAAACAGTAGTCTGTGTGCTTATGATAGACATTTTGCCTGTTTCCTTAATTCTGAATTGACCAAAAAGCTGTCAATTTTTGCTGCAGTATAGCACTACCTAGCTATACTGCATTGAGCCTTCCTGTTATCTTCTACACATTTTGCGCTCTCTCACAGCCTGAATAACCACATCTAGGAACAACCACATGTAGGAAATCCACTTTGCTTTTAAAAAGCTCGCTACGTTGCTGTGCTTCCTTCTTCAGCTACAACATCCACACCAAAGAGTGTGTCTTGTCAGTGCTAAGTATGGAGTCAATTCACTGATTCCAGTCAACCTAAAAACTGGCATGTTCAAGTCAACAGCTTGAATAAATGTTTTTCTGGACTGTTTGAGGAAACCAGAGTAGAACCAATAAACCTGCAAACTTCTCAGGATTTGAACCCCGGACTTTGTTGTTGTTGTGAGGGAACCATGGGATCCACTGTTGTACCCGTGAGGATTCCTGCCATAACTTCTCTAAACTGAGACAGTCTGCTTAACAAATGTTTGACAGTGTTAATCCTTAGCTCGTTGCTGGGCTTTGTTCTCCCCTGCAGGGGTCTGCCTCTCTGACCTCTATTGTAGCACACTCAGAAGGGGAGAGGTGTTCACAGATGTACATCCACACAAACCTTCCACACACACACACACACACACACACACACACACACACACACACACACACACACACACACACACACACACACACACACACACACACACACACACACACACACACACACACACACATACACACACACACACTCAGTCACAGACAGAGACGGAGACATCTGCAGGTCATCATCATCATAGTGGGAATAATAACCAAAATGGTTATCATAAAGGGAAGCTTTGAGCTCCCGTCTGTCTTGGGAAGATGATTTGGCTGGCCCGGAACAATGAACTGTGGGAATCTGCTTGTCCCGCATTGATCTTCCTCCCTTGGCATCTCCTGCGAGGCTGTCAGAGCGACGGACGGATAAAAAGATCCACAACATTTTTCTTTCTGCCTTTTTCGCTCCCTCCCGGTGTCTTTCTTTTCTCGCTGTCAGGAGGGCTCCAACTGATCAGTGGGGATGAACTGAAAGTTGAACTACCTGTTGACAGGACCTCTTAAGCATCCCTCAATGATACATTGTTCAGGGGAAAGACGGAGAAGCAGAGGCTCCTGTTCATTCAGACTCGTCACAGATCTATTGAGCCTGTGCTCTCGTCAAAAACCCTTCTTTTAGTTTTTCCGCGTTCAAGATGATATGGTGTTCACGTATCCACTTCCATCCACTTTTGTGTCGGCTTTGTAGTCGTTGAGGATTCTTTGTTTGTGGTATGTCAGGTTTTCAAGTGACATTGCTGACTGCAAGGTTAGAATTTTACTTCTTGTTTATAAAAGGCAGCTGAAGCTACAATGGAAATAGTTTTTCATTCTCTGCAAATTTCTGCTGTTTGGAGTTCATACTCTATGATTAAAACGTCTTCTCCAAACTTTTCCAAACAATACATTAGTATTGAATGGTTGAGAATATTATGTTTTCTGCTTGCTTTATTTATTTATTTATTTATTTATTTATTTATTTATTTATTTATTTATTTATTTTAATAAGTACCAATTTGGCTGCACAGTGGTGCGGTTAGTAGAGCTGTTGCCTTGCAGCAAGAAGGTTCTGGGTTTGATTCCCGGCCCCGAGTCTTTCTGCATGGAGTTTGCATGTTCTCCCTGTACATGGTGGGTTTTCTCCGGGTACTCCGGTTTTCTCCCACAGTCCAAAAACATGACTGTCAGGTTAATTGGTCTGTCTAAATTGTCCCTAGGTGTGAGTGTGCATGTGGATGGTTGTGTGTCTCTGTGTTGCCCTGCGACAGACTGGCGACCTGTCCAGGGTGACCCCGCCTCTCGCCTGGAACGTTAGCTGGAGATGGGCACCAGGAACCCTACTAAAATTGGCAATGATAAATAAAATTTTTATGATGAGAAATGTATCATGATAAATAATAAATTATCTGATCAATACTCAGAACTGACTCCATGTGTCTGTGATGTTTTTCTCCAGCTGACTTCCTTACCTGTTGGTTTCTGCTGTTGTATGTGGCTTTATAAAATATATAGTTTTAGAAACTGTAGCAACAAGCACAATGTTAGGGACAGAAAAATTATTGAAAAGAAAAAGCATTTGAAGGAAAAGTTTGGTTAATAAAGCAATGAGAATGTTATCACAATATTCAACAAACTTAGCGCAAATGCATGTTTTTTAATTTGCTGTGCAGTCCTCATATTTTTATATTAATATTTTCTCATGTTTGCTTTAATAAGGTCTGTTAAGAGAGAACAGACCTCCCCCCATATGTGTGTACTGTCTCATTTCTGAACTTGGCCTTGTCTTCGGGTTCACTTTTTTTTCCACTTGAAAAGAACACAGTCCAGTTCTTAAACATCCCATCTTGTTGAAATGCAATGTTATTGGTTTTGATCAAGTGGCTCAGGGCACAGGATGGAGTTTAGATTGAATGTGGTGTTGTGTGACTGTTTTCCAAGTGCAGTTCAGAGCAGAGTGTTTTCACCTCATTACAGAAAGTAATAATGCAGTGAAGTCAAAGTGCGAGAGAGAGGAAGGAAAACAAGGCAGCTTTTTTTATTGGAATAATTAGACGTCTTGCAAAGACCACCTGCAATAGAACAAAACACAAGCCGGGGTAGAAGCTCATATCTGGTGTGTTCTGCCTAACAAAGAGCCAACTCTAACTAAACCATCTTTTGCTGAGATGTAATTGATATTTGAAGCGATGAGGAAGATCTGTTTGTGCTTTGAAAACACATTCTTTTTTAATGAATCTGAATATCCCTGATGTTTGTCTAATCACTAAATATTTAGCATTCTAATCTCAGCACATGTAACATATGGTAAATCCCCACATTGTCCCCCTGCACATCAGAATGCTGTCGCTCCAACTCCCTTGTGTCATTAATGATTTGGTGCAAAAATGATTGAATTCAGCATATTGTGAATAATGACTGATTTGTTTAAAGCAATGAATTTGTTCATGAGGACGTAATGAGGTATTGCATTGTGGTAAGCTGATGGGAATCATGTCGATACATGCCAAAATAAAGTAAAGTCCGACTAATGGCTTTTCGATCCCGTCTGATCCCCACCCTCACTCATCTTTGTCTTAAATGTCAGACAAAGGTTTTATGGTCAAACTTGCAACTCATTTGAAAAGCAGGTTTGGAAATGCGTTTAATCCAAAATGAATCTACAAGACGGCTGCGATCCAAATTCATCTTACAATCATCATGTAAGTTGGTGTCAGATCTGTTTGGAGATTTGAATCTTTTATTTCAGTTATTATAATTCTTGGGTGAAATGATTATGCAGCAATCTTTTTCTGAAAACAAAAACAATGTGCACAAGTATGAATTTGATCATTTTCAAAATCTGCATAGGCTCTGAACTATTCATACAGCTTCAACTTTATATTTACTCATCTCTGCCCAAAGCTTCCTGAGCAAGCTGCAGTTAGAGCACATGTTTTCTTGGCCTTTAACCAGATTTAGGCTGCATAGTTGATCAGTCTAATTCTAATTGGCTGTTTTTCTATCTCAGACACAGGGTTTAGGTGTACTTCACAAATTTACGGCTGTGTTTAGGGTAGGACCTGTTTAGAAGGATACTGTTTGCCCGCTTCCTTCATCTCCAAACCAGTTTTTGGGTTCCAGTGTTTGGGGACATGATGAAGCACCAGCATAGATGTTAGAATGAGGTGAGGTAGAAAAACTGGAGGTACAGTAGTTTTCAGTCCTGTAGCATGAAGCTACCACCATGCTTTGCTTGTGCTTCGCAGTGCTCTTGGGTTTGAAAATCTCATCTTCACTGCTTCTAATTTACTTCTTGTCACTGAGGGCAACCAGCTCATTCTTTGCCTCACCATAAAACTTTTTGCAGGAGGCATTCGGCTTGTGGGCAACTGCAAATTTCACTTCATCTTGAAGGTGTTGATTTTGAAGTGGGGCCCTTTTTCCTGGGTTGACACTCTATCAGTAAACTGAAATCTAAAACATCAGTGATGCTGGTGTTCTGTTAGTTTCCAGTTTACAGAAGTCTTTAAAGCTTGGTGAGTTCTGGGTGGCTCCTGAGGATCATAACTGAAATTAGGTCATCACATCAACAAAGTAGCAACAAGTGTAGTCAAGCAAATATATATTAGGCAGAATCTTCGGTCTATGTATGTATGTACTGTATTTGAGCCTGTTTGTATCAGGAGTGAAAGAGAAACTTCACAATAAAATCAAACATGTGCACTCAATTCTTGTTGTCAAAAATCATCTGGGTTTTTGGTTGTACAAACATTTGTTTACGGAAACTTTAAAAGCTTAAAATTCGTTGGATAATCATGCCCATGATGAGTGTTTATAAACTTCCGACCACAACTGTAGGTCACAGTTTCTACACATTGTTAATGCACAAACTGTCTTGTATTTACAATAATTTATTACAATTAGAGAAAAAGAAAAAAAATCTAAATTCCATATGCATTTAGGATACATGCCATTAATGATAACAGAAATGAACTGAGCACATTCATGGTGGCTGAAATACACTTCCATTGTGTTTAAGAAACCACTCATAATTGCACTGAGGACTGAAAAAGAAACTAAGTGAAATCACTTTTTTTTTCTTTTGCGCGTTGAAATGTGCAGAGGGCTTGGGTTTCTTTTTTTTTTACGAGTGCACGTGGTGCTCTGCTGAATATTAAACCGCAAACTATAAAGACAACAACGGAACTATCGTGAGAAAATGCTAAAGGAAGTCTTTGTGGTTTTCGAGGTATCAGAGGAGCCAATAGTTTTAATGAGGCAGCACTGCTTCACATGCCAGGAAATGATAAGGTGTATTCAGGTTAGAATAACGGCAGACAGATACCATACCACTATAGAAGTACATCTGTTTGTTCAAACGCAGAGTCTCTACAGGAGCATCAGAGACAATGAGGCGTTTTAGGAACGAGGAGGGGCAAGTTTTCACTTAATATGACCGGTAAGGATGCAAAAACCAAACTTTATTCTTTAAAAATGTTAAACTTTTTGAAATATTGCACAAGCTTTTTTTTCTTCTGCGCTCTTATGTATTTTGAAGGAGATTTATAAAAACTGCACTCAGGATATTGTCAGAACAGAAAAAAAAAGAGTTGTGGGTGAGTTGCGACCTGCTCACTGCATCTTTAGAGGGCATTCTCATACTGAATTGTTGTCTGTTGTCAAAGAGGTTGGGTTGAGTGCATGTCTTATCCGTGTGTCTATGCATTCGAGCACACCACCCTCGTATTCCCTGATGTGTGTGTGTGTGTGTGTGTGTGTGTGTGTGTGTGTGTGTGTGTGTGTGTTGATGTGAGCAGAGGGGGGATGTCACATAAGAAATGTCCTTTTTAATCAGGGGAAAAAATATAAAATGACTCGAGAGCAAGGCAAGCATATAAATGTGCCTCATTTGCATATGCTCGTCAGCCAGGATACGTTTATTAAAAAAAAGAAAGGAAAAAAAACACAAACTGGATTTGTCAGTTCATTTCACAATATTCCATTGTCTATCTGCCTTTGTTATATGTTAAAGATAAAGGCAGAAATCAAATTGAAGAAAAGGGCAAGCTGCTATCTCCCCAAATGAGCAACAGCTCATCAACCTAGTTTTCAGATTTTGATTCCAAAAGGCAGCCGCTTCTGAAAGAAGGGCCGCTCAAATAAGGTCTTCTCCAAAATATGCATGGCTGATGATTGACACTATATATTTATACGCAGGATATGAGTTATTATTGATATAATAGTGGCACTATTCTAAGTGAAGTAAAAGCACAAACGATTTGTTGAAAACTTAAGCAGCTTTAAGAGAACATACCATACCCAATTCATTGGAACTGCTTCCTAACAGTTGTGGGGAGAAATAAGAAGAATTCAAAGGGCAGCCCACAAGTGTCACATTCCTCTACACACAAGTAGAAACTGGTCACATTGTCTAATTCATGTCCGCAAGATAAGAATCCACCATCAATTTCGTGGGCTGGAGAGCCCAGTGACTACAAGAACAGACAACGCTTATGTCTGCTAACCTCCCACTGAGGGGAGGGACGAGAGGACAAGAGAGAATGTTTGAGTGAAAAAGATGACAAATGAAACAAGTACAGTGTAGTCTATGGTGCTTCATAAGTACATAGTGGGAGGAAAAAAAAAAAGAAAATAAAAGCAGTCTTAGTTGGCCTTCGCTTCTCTAACATGTACACCAAACTCTACATGTTTGATTTCGGTGTATCCTATTGATGCTCCTGGCCTCCTTTTTTGTCCTGAAGCCTACCTAAAAGCAGTTCAGTGCAATACAAAGGGCTTAGCTTAAATTATCATCATGCAACTACTGTTACCGGGCAGCATACTAATCAGCTTAATGAGATATTATAGGATATTTTGTTGACTAAAGCAGAACCATGGTCATTGCTTCTCAGGGTTTGACCCAAGCAAGCAGCCAGGAATGGTGGGAAAGGCTCCTTATAACTCTCCATTTGGAGAACAGATGGGTCTGCATTTAACCATTGTTGTTCGCTTTTCTTTAATTATTTATCTACTTATGTTACACATGGAAGTAAAACGGTTTCCAGCAGTTGGAGAAAGAAAAAGGAGTAAAAATCTATTAAGGATGTATTTTTGTATTACTAAATGTAGGTGCGTAATTTAACTAGCGTTGTCAATGTGCATTATGATAAAAAAATTTATCTTCACTTAAGATTATTATTTTTTTAAAGTTACAATTGAACTTTATTTTATTAGTCTTAAAACTGAAGAATCTGGTAGATGTAAAACCCAAACTGTGGTGAAAAAAAACAAACAAAAAAATGAGGACAGACACAGCAGCCTTGATATATCCTTAGGAGAGTTGCACCACAAAAGGTTGAGTGAAATTAGGATAAAAATCCTTTGTTCACTTTGAACAACCATTTTTGTTTAAAGTGCTATTGTAAATATCATAATTATTGCATGGAGGAAGCTTCCCAACAATTTAACTCGACTTTTTCAGAAAAGTTAGTGGGTAATTGAACTGATTCTAATAAGATGGGCACTAGTAGCTTAAATACACACTCCTGAATTTGTGAAAGGTGTGTAACAGTAAATATTGTATCCAGTGTGGCTTTACGGTTTGAAAAAAACTATAAATGTAAAGAGAGTATCTCTTTCATTGACAATGGTGGTTTTTGCAAGGTTAGGGTTCCATACATTGAGTCAGGCATGACCCATGGTCGTGTTGTTGGATAACCAGAAATCAACTTTGCATAATATAGTAATATATTTACTGTTTTTATTATCATTACAACTAATTTATTTTCTTCTGTCTGGTCCCACAGGATGGAGGACTCCAGTTTATGTCTTGGTGTATCATCAGCGGTGCCTGACACCGACGCCCATCTCAGTAGTGCAGTTTTAAATGGCCGCTACCCCATCAGTCAAAAGCTTCACCAGCTCACTGCCCAACTAGGACACGCCTTTCCTGACCTGCACCGCCCACAGCAGATTCCTGAGGAGAAGGCTGTCACACCTCTGGATGAGAAGACGCACCACGCAGCCCTGGCCAGTCAACCTATCAGCAGTCAGATGGCCCTGTTAGCCAATCAGCTCAACCGAGACATTGATGCAGGTGCACTAAGTGGGCTAAATGGTCGGGTTGATCTTCAGCAATTTCTCAATGGCCAAAATTTGGGCATCATGTCACAGATGAACGATATCGAAGATGATGCTCGGAAGAATAGAAAGTATCCTTGTCCGCTGTGTGGCAAACGTTTCCGTTTTAACAGCATCCTTTCACTACACATGCGTACACACACAGGCGAGAAGCCATTCAAGTGCCCCTACTGCGACCACAGAGCAGCTCAGAAGGGCAATTTAAAGATCCATCTTCGCACTCATAAACTTGGAAATCTGGGTAAAGGCCGTGGCCGTGTCCGAGAGGAAAACAGGCTGCTTCATGAGCTTGAGGAGAGAGCCATTTTGAGAGATAAGCAGATGAGAGGAAGTGGAAGTCTTCTCCAGACTGCTCAAACACCCCATCTTGTCCTCAACAGCAGCTCCAACACCCATCAGCAGCAAATGCCATCAGCCTGTGGCCCACCTCCACTTTCTGGCCTCGCAACTCCAGACACAGTTTCTCAGCCATCTTCTTCACCGAAGCCAACGAACCAGGATGAACAGTCCGTGAACCCAGCTAACGGTTACCGTTGTACATTCTGCAAAGGAAAATTCAAGAAGCGCGAAGAATTAGACCGCCACATCCGCATTCTCCACAAGCCCTACAAATGTACTCTATGTGAATTTGCTGCCTCCCATGAAGAAGAACTGATAAGTCATGTGGAGAAAGCTCACATCACAGCTGAAACCACACAAGGACAGGGTGCCAGTGGAGCTGGTGGCATGCAAATGGCCACTGAATTTCGATGTGATGTCTGTGGCCAGGTATTCAGCCAAGCGTGGTTTCTTAAGGGTCACATGCGAAAGCACAAGGACTCCTTTGAGCACTGCTGTCAAATCTGTGGCCGTCGCTTTAAGGAGCCCTGGTTTCTAAAGAACCATATGAAGGTTCACCTAAACAAGCTAGCCATTAAGAGCAAGCCACCACAGCCCAGTGAGCAAGACATGGCCGCTGTTAATAGCATGAGCAATCTAGCTCAAGAAGCTCATGCCAATCTCTATTCCCGTTACATCTCATGTCTTCAAGGAGGGTTCCTTTCACCAGACAAACAAGGCCTTAGTGAGCAACACCAGATGTTGGCTAAAGCAGGGATTGCCATGAAGGAAAAGGAAATGTTAGGAAAACTGCTGGGACCAATGGCAGGGGGGATGGCACATGGGCTTGGTGAAAATGAAAAGCGCTCACTCCTTGGTTGTCTCAATCTTGTGCCACCACTCAAGTCCAGTTGCATGGAGCGCCTTCAAGCAGCTGCAAAAGTGGCAGAAATGGATTCTCTCAACAGCTATCAAGCCTGGCAGATCATGGCACGTGGTATGGCCATGGACAGGGCTTTCATGCCCAAGGAGCAGCAGCACCAGCCACATATAACCCCAGGGCAGGAAGATGAGATAAGTGGTGCTGTGGCCCTGGCTTCCTACTCAAAGGACAAACAAGACTATTCCATGATTGCTTCTAGTGATAGCTCCAAGCAGAAGCAGCTCTCTGAGGGCATGCAGGGATCTAAGGCTTCCAGTGGAGCCATGATTCCCATGAAGGAGGATGGCAGAGGCTTTGAAAGTCATCGTGATCTAATCTCTCACCATGGTGGTGCTGAAGCTCCTGGAGGTCTGTCTGGTTTAGGAGCCCCAAACATTGACTACAATCTTTCCACCCTAAAGGAGAAGCCTTCAGAGTGCCCTGACTGTGGCCGCGTCTTCAGAACCTACCATCAAATGATTGTCCACTCCCGAATACATGGCAAAGACAGGAGAGGCCTTGATGAAGCTCTTCATCAAGGTGTAGATGAGCGTCGTGGCTCTGCCAGTGACCCTGAGTCCCAGTCCATCAGCCGCTCCACGACTCCCGGTTCATCCAACGTGACCGAAGAGAGCGGTGCCGGAGGCGGACAGTCCCAGACGGGGAGCATTCAAGATGACAGTCCACATCCCTCATCGCCTTCCTCAGGTAACAGAGCAAAATTCAAGAAACTAGTATTTTTTTTCGCCTATTTCTTTTGTTCCATAATTACTTTGCTGTCCATTGCACAAACAGTAACTATAGTTTTACAAAACCATGGATGAGTTCATTTTTAAATAAATTCAAAAAGAAGTAACAGATACTTCTCAAAAATTAAATGCTTGTTTTCTGGACAAGGATTCTCTTAATGAAGAGTGGTTTAAGATACTGTATACTCATTTACTCAATATAAACATTGTTTTTTACCCACATATATCTAGTTTCAGTTGAAGGCATATGGACAAAGTCAGTTAATATTTTTAAACTATTTTCACCTCAGTTTCCATTAAGCGTTAAATGACTCCAGAGAAAGTGATCCAAGAAAACACCAGGTTTACAACTGCATTCTCATTTGCAGGTTAGTCGTTATGATCCCTGTTGAGCACGGCTAAAGACTAGGAGCATAGGGACAAACTTGTTTTAACCACAGTGATTAACAAATGTCTTTAATAAACACGGTGGAGAATACCCAGCCCCTCCCCTACCCAGCAAACACAGACTGGCCGGGGCTAGATAAGTGTATGTTTAGTAGGATTAGGGGCAGCTCATTGCTAATGATTACACTAGTTTTTAAAGGTAACTTTTGGTTGCTCCTTAGGGCACAATACTGGCATTAAGAATCGTGTGCAGTAATTAGGTCACGGATATGCGATAATCAGCCGGTTTAAGCTAAACAAGACACTAATTAAAGATATACATATAAAGCAGGTCAAAAAAAACTGAATTTCATTTGCAAAAGCAAGAATGTACTCTTGAATCCTTTGAGAAAAAAATAAATATATATAAATATAACTTAGAGTGGCTTAGCTTAAGGCTATAAGGAACTTAATTCCACCAGTGGAGACAAAATTGTTTATTTATTCACAGAGGCATGAAGTCCTTATCATGCCTGTGTAGTGTGATGGGTTTGAACATGGGACAGGCTATGTTTATTTTAATCTAAGAAATAATAACAGACAACCCCCACCCCAATTAGGAATTAATGAAAATGAGAGTGAGATAAAAACCTATTTTCTTTATAGAGACTATTAAACATAACACTTTCTCAACAGGGTGGGGGTGTTGCGGATGTAATTATCTTCTGAATTTTAATGCTGGAAGTTTTTCCCTCTGTATAACCCCCTCCACCCCCATCCTTCCCCTCCTTCCATCTTAGCATCTCCAGCTCTGTCTCTGTTGATTTTGACTTAAGCACCTCAATTCTGATGGGTGCAGCTTGTGGCATTTCAACTGATTTAGAAGCACAAGTAAGCACATAAAACTAAAAAAAAATAAACAAACTGTAAAATAAACCAAGTTGTATTATAGCTTAAAGGTTTGTATTATGTTTGTGCTCAGAGTTTAATTAGAGAACTAAAAGTCATTTAAAAAGAAAATAACCAAGTCAAAACAATAGGTTTACTTTAGCATATATGTCATGCATATATGTGGTTTGTCTACAGCAGTGTTTTTCAACCTTTTTTGAGCCAAGGTACATTGTTTTAATTGAAAAAATAATGAGGCACACCACCAACCAAAAATGTAAACAAAGATACTCTGTAGCCGCCTTTATTACATATATAGTCATTCTTGTCAAAGTGTCTTGAATAGGAATCAAATAAACACAATTTTTTTTTTCATATTTTGCATTTCTTATTTCAAATTGCACTTAACATGTCCACTTCAGAAATACACCTGAACAGTGCCACAACAGTGATGTTAATTCTCGTGTTGTAATGTAAAATGCTCTGTACCTACTGCCATCTAGTGGTAAGAAAATTACATGATTACGCCGCTAGTCACTACTACAGCAAAGACACTCAAAGATGTCATTATTTGCAGATAATTAATTTGTTTTCAAAAAATCTTTTATGACCAATTACCGTATTTTCCGGACTATGAGCGCACCATACCAATACCACACCAATCGTACCTTCAAATTTTTTGAATCCCCCGGGAAACTTACATATATCACTGCACCGGGCTATATCTGCCGCCCTCGGTTTCCACTAAGGACCCAGCAGAGGGCAGCATCCTAATAACTGTTGGATTTATTAAGGACGCAGTTCTCCGTCTCCAAATCCGGTTTTGTTCACGCCGAGTTTACGTGCAGCGGTTTTATTTCCCTCCTGTACTGCCAGATCGATACTCCTCAACTTAGAAGTTGCATCATATGAGTTTGAAAACATTTCTCCGTCGTGCCTGCTGCTAGCATGTGCTTGTTCTAAATAAAAATCAGCGCGTTCTTCTTTGATTTCCAATTTTGACTTCCAATGATTCACTTCCTGCTAAAGAGCCCCCTGGTGGTTGAATAAAAATCCACAGAAAAGCCACATGTTCAAAGTGTAGGAAAAAAGTAGCAGCTTATAGTCCGGAAAATACGGTAGGTGAAATTGGATGATTTCCACAGCACACCTGACGATCAACTCATGGTACACTAGTGTGCCGCGGCACAGTGGTTGAAAAACATTGGTCTACAGTTCATTTGTGTCAGGCTCAATCCAGTCACCTACACTGTTAGTTTGTGCCTCAACTGAGAGGCTGTGGTTGAGTTTTGTAAAACTCAGTGATGTTGATTGGCATCTTTGGCAAGCTGTTACAATTTTTCAACCTTCTCCTTTAAAAGCACACAACTAAAGTGGACTTGTTGTTCCTCACAACCTCTAAAACTCGCTTCACATTTGGAGCTCAGTAACCTTCAAATTAGAAAGTTTAATGTGTGAAAAATACGTGTGGAGAAAGGTGTCATACGGGCGTCTACATTTATGTGTAGTGTGTGCATGAGTTAAAGGGGGTTGTACTCTGTGTGAACATATATATCACTGTCTTGTGCTGTGAACAGGATGTGGTCACTGTACCATTGTCTTTATCTTAATAACTTAGCTCTTGAAGAGAAAAGAAAGAGAAAACGGCTGTTTGATTCTCTCTGACTGGGTGCTTCTTCCTGTGAGTGCATGTGTGCAAGATGGCCTCTGTCTCACCACCTACCCACAGCAATTTTGAGTTAAACTTAAATTATAGTAATCAACAATAACATGTCAACTGTGAACGAAGGTGAACTCTGGCACTTTTGTCTTTGAGATGGAACTTATTTAAGAGCTCTGAGGGAAAACAAAGAGAGAGATGGGTGTAGGGTGGGTGCAGTGGCACAGGAATACACACACACATGCAGACACGCGCACACACGCACGCATGCACACACACATTCACACACACATGCACACACACGTATATATATATATACTGCTCAAAAAAATAAAGGGAACACTTCAGTGTTCACTTAAATGTTAAAGTGTTCCCTTTATTTTTTTGAGCAGTGTATATATATATATATATATATGTGTGTGTGTGTGTATATTTACAAACGCGATGATGCGCCTCAGCCTTTCTATGGGCTCTTTTATGTTTCTTTGCAGTTTGGTCTCAGACTGTCTTACATTTTGTGAGAAATTTATATATATATATATATATATATATATATATATATATATACACTGCTCAAAAAAATAAAGGGAACACTTTAACATTTAAGTGAACACTGAAGTGTTCCCTTTATTTTTTTGAGCAGTATATATACTTTTGTAGATATTAATAAAATTGATTTTGTAGATACTAATAAAATATTTAAATTTCCTTGTCAAGCACAAAAAAACATCCGCACTTTAGTTGCTATTCTGCAAATAGTCACTGAATCTGTTAAAACACTGGCTTTTCCTGCACACACTTAGGGCCTTAAGCAGCAGAAGGCCCCACATTTAGTCCTACAACCTTCCCACTACCCCTAAAGTCAATCGAGTGTTTTTGCTTCTGGCTGCAAAAGAATCTGTACACTCCCTTCTGTCTAGTTCTCTCTGTGGAGAATCCCTCATGTCTACATTTTGTTTTGCGTTTTAACATGGCAGGGATTAGTCTGCATATCCCTGGTCTTACCATGGCTCAAAACAAGCAGGCAAAATGCTTGCTCCATACAAATTCAAATTGGATTTGCCAACTTGACGCCTTAGGTTATAAAGCATGGATATTCATCTAATTGCAACAGCACAATGAGGGTGTAATTACACATGCAGACAAACTGTTACAGTGTAATTACTGTGTCATTGGAAAAGGAATAAAATACTCTCAACAAGATCCAGGCGACTACGAGGGAGACAAACGTCCCTGAGCCACTTATCGTCAGGGGAAGCTTCCACCAAATATACAGACCAAGGATGATTTGGAAGAGTCTCTATCAGTTTACTTTGCTCACATTTTGGTCGAGGCAGATTCACAACCAATCAAAAAAATAAAAACATAAATACAAATTAAAAAAACTTTAAATTGGAGACAGATGTGGGACATCACAGCGTGTTAATTTGACTCCAAGCTTTTCTTTGGATTTTGTTGCATTAATGCCAAAGGGGGAAAAAAAGCACATTATCTTTAATCTCACCACACTCCTGTTGTTCCAGGTCTCTTCCTGCATTCCTACAACTCTGAACCGGATTTAGCTGTTACAGAAAAATCTTGAAATGCTGGATTGCCAACACACATCAACACACTAATGCTGTGTTTCCACTGTGGCTAAAAACAAATCCCTAAAATTAGAAAAGTGTTTCTATATCCTCTACGATGGAAAAGGATGAAACCGATTCTTACAGTCAGAATATATCTGGATAAGGAGAGTACGACATGGAATGTATTTTTTTTCTCCCAGACATTGTTCCATATGACTCATAAAGCTCTGTCCATCCACTGCTTTTATTGTTCATCCATCCAGAGACTCTATAAACTCTATATATATTAGTGAAAGCAATTTTCAAGCAACAAATTTGTTGGATCTCTGATTAGTATATAGAATTTCTTTTTTTCATTTGCATCATTAGTTTTAAAACTTATCACAGGTTTGCTGCACTTCTGGAACACTATTTAGATGTGATGGAATGCTCCTGAACAAAGAGAGGAGAAAAACAGGCTGATAATCCCAATGCAGACAGTTTGTACCCTGGAAACTGATAGCAAGGTGACCAGTGAAGCTTTTGTTTATCCGGCTTCACTACCACCATGAGATGAGTCTTCAAGAAATTCTGTCACATTTTGAGAGTGAAAAATGGCATAAATTGTAAAATGACGACATGCCACAATGAATTTCCACAATCTTCATTCTTGTTGCCACTGACTCTTGATATTTACTTCAGACTGTAAAACATCTAGTTTGGATTTAATTCTTTTAAAAATAAAATTTATGTTAGAAACACATTTTATTATTTTAAAATGCAAAAGCTTCCCCCTGTCAGATCTACGACAATAGAAACAGGTAGAACCTTTCCATACTCTGCTCCCATTTTGTACAAAAAAAACATCCTGCTGACAGATAATATTTAGTCCCATTTATACCCACAAATTCTTACCAAAGACAGTCAGCAGATTTTAGAAAATTACCTCCATCCTCAGCTGTCAAAGAACGTGTGGAACATTTACCTGGCAGGTATGAACTGACGCCACACATCCCGAACTCGACGCCCCCCGTTCCAACCAATTAAGTCTAGTACTAAATGAAAAAATCTCCAGAGCTGTTAATAGATGAAATGACTAACACCTAAAAATTAAAACAAACAGAAAAAAACAAACAAGAAAAAACAAACAAACTTGACATGTGCAATATTTGGTTCATAAAAATAAGGCAAGATTTTTGAGGACTTGTATTTGGGGGGGGGGGGAATAAATCAATTGCCTGCATAAAAAAAAGCCTTTTCTGATGACAAACTGTGATTAAGAATTTGTAATCAATGCGGTGTGATGCAATCTGCTTGACCAGTCTGTATGTTGTGCTTTTTACTCTTCACAATCTTAAGTGAACAAATTATTCAGATTTATTTTCAGAAATAGAATAAATGGTCCATAAATGTCAGATTCCAACCCGATCATTGTTAGAGGTTAGCAGGTCATTTTTACAGTGCTTGTGACCAGAGCGACGAGTGTGTGTTTACATTTTAAAGTGGTTGGAATATTCTAGTTGAAGTATATCAGTTTGATTTTGTTGTTTTTGACAAAAACGGCTGAAAATGAAAGGCTGTCGCCGGGTTCTAATGGCCCAGCTGAATCGGTAAATGTTTCAGGAAATGTTACCAAACTGAAGCAAACCTTTGCTCAGAGGGCAGTCATGTCTGCATGCACGCTGCGATATGTGTGTGTATTAAACTCCAGGGCCTGCCTAACAAATAATGAATAACATCTCTGTTTTTTTTTTTTTTTTTTTTTTCATTTCTTTAGTCTACGGAAATTACTTTGTCTTTGTAACTGACATCTGTTCCTCTCCTGCTTCCCCCCTCGCGCTATTCTTCTTTTCTCTATAATCAGAGAACTCAGTGGTTACAAAACCTGAGCTTTCTACCCCCCACTCATTTGAAGAAGTCTGGCCTGTCATATCTGTATTTTTTATGTGTCACCAAACTTAAATAGACAGTCATTGTGTTACAGGCACATTCATTCCCTGAGCTGTATTTTTGTACAGTAGGTCAGGACTCTGGTGTCTGGTAAATGATAAAAGTTCTATTCAAACGCACTAATTGTCAGTGTGCTGCTCTGATTGACATGTCTTAGATAAATGCAGACTTAGTATTTTTGTACACGCTTGCACAATATAAAAGACCAATTTATTCCTCTGTTCTCTTTTCTCTTTTTCCTTGCACGGTTCATTTGATTTTTTTCTCCTTTTTTTCTTTTCTTTTCTCTTCTTTCCTTTTTTTTGCTCACTGCCTCTCTCCCCTACCCTGTCTCTCTGTCTCTCGGAGTCAATTTGTAAATATTACCCATGTTGGGAATTAGCCCCGGCTTTTTAGATATTTAAAATCTTCAATTGTATTCCAACGAGTGTGTGTTTGATCGAGGGGAGGACTGCGAGACTCGGTCGGCTCCTCGGTATTCCTGGGTGGCTATCACTGGCCTGCCTTGTCCTTATGAAACATTTATCAGCCCGTTTTATGTCTTAATGATCACGTTAGGATTCCCCCGCTTGGTTATAAATTCAGTACAGAAAAAAGAAAAATGGACTGTTCAGACAGTGAAAAAGAAACGGCGACATTAAAGGAACAGAAAATTAGACAATACAGAAAATAAGAGAGGGGGCAGGAGGGTGACAGGGCATCACATTCCTGGGAAAACAGCCTTATCCACTCACTTCAACTCAAACTGTTTGGAAACTCACGTTTTTCCCTCGGAATAAGCACGCGCACGCACACCTCCCCCTTCGTCATCTGTCTTCCCCATTTCTGTTTTATGTTTTTATAATTAAAACATAATATTTATCTTTCCACAACAGAAGGCTGCCTTACACTGTCAGGTAGACTGTTTGCATATTAATATTCTTAATACATCAGCAAGCTATCTTCTCAGGTGTCATGCTGAAACCGAGCTGCAAGAAGAGACGAGAAGCTGACTCACAAACACAGCTCCTCCTGGAGTTTAGAAGCAGTTCTGGGTCAATTCATCCCGCCGGTGTCAACCGTCCCGTTGCCACTTCCTTCTATTTTGTACACACAAACAAAGTACCTGTTTTCCTCACCATTCATTATCAATGCATTTCTTCTGTTAAATCAGTTACATGTCTGTAACTCTGGGCTCAGAGGTTCCGGATTCGTTGAAGAGGGAATGATGGCAACAGTTCTGATCTCCTCTGGGACCTGCAGACCCTCTGAAAATACGACCAATCAAAATAACTCTAAATGACAACCAGCCTGGCCAATTTCGTTCGATTTTCATTTTCCTTCAGGTCACCATATGGAATTTCTCCCAATGAGCTCTATTTCTTAAAATAAATTTCAACCGGGCCAGTCAGGGAACAAAAGGAGAAGTTGTGAATGATGACATCATAGTTCAGTGTTGTTTTATAATTGTAGTCTCCCTGTAGTTGTAGCTTAGCCATATTAGCAGAGGAAGTGAACAGAGCTGTTCAGTCTGCAGTGGCTTCTCTTCCAAATATTGAACAATTAACGTTGAATCAAGAGGAATGTTAAAGACATTTTGTTGAAATTTCTATTTTCTTCATGAGGGAGCTGGTGCATTACATTCATCACGACCAAACATTAGTGATTTGGTAAAATCAGATCCAGTCGCTTCAAAGTTCAACAGAGTCCATGACTCCATGTAGCGATTGTTTCTCCGTAGCCGAGGGTCCAGACTCTGAATAAAGCAAAGTATGGAACAAGGGGCCATTTTTACCAGGCTACATCTAGCTGACATTATTTATTAGTTATGTCCTTATACATACTTATTAGCAGTGTGAAGCGTACAACTGGCAGGTTCAAAGTGTCCCGCAGTACATGGCACCGTTTGGTACCTGAAGAAGTTGGATGCAACAATAACTGCAATGGTACAAAACAGGGCAAATGACCAACAGCGTTTAAAACTAAATAAGACACGTAAAAAAAAAACAGCTACATGACACAAAGGAATGGTTGGTTTTAATGACCCACTAGTAGATGGCAGCGTTTTGTACGCAAAAAGTTTGGTTGACGACATTAACTGCAACTGCATCAAATAGATAGCAAATATCCAAATAACCAGACTGATAAAAAGCAGTCGACATCAAGACAAAGAGATAAATTAACATCACAGTCACAGCTTGTGCTATTGACTGAGCGTGTTTGCCCAGCCTAAACATCGAGATGCACATACAAATCCAGAGATCCAGACTAAATAAGTGTTTTGCCGCTCTTTCAGTCCACAAAAACCCGGCAAAGCTCGGTGGTGGTTGGAAAACTTTCTGTTCTTTGATTGTTTATGTGTGTGCTTAACAGAGGGTCAAAGGGACGGAGGGGAGGGCAGAGCTGCGTGAGCGCGAGTGCCAAGTTCCTTTTCTCTCCGTCTGGTGACAGCTGTCTGACTCCATCAATGTGGGATTCCTGTGAAATGAGGCAGGGCTCTCAGTCAAGGAATGCAAATGATGGCACTGGTTGGCGGAGCGGGCGGCGGTATTGAGGCACAGAGTTGGGTGGGTGGGTGGAGGGCGAGGGGACCTTTGTTTGAACAAGTCAACTTGGGGCACAACTGGGTTTCCTCCTGTGTGCAGAAGAGCAGAACAATACGCTGACCTTTGCCTTGTGAAAAATGGAGGACCTAGCATGTGATATGATGAGTGCGAGAGCGCCCACTTTCGCCTCTTCTCGTCTTGTCCACTTTTTCTTCTCTTCCCCTTTTTTCACTCCTTCACTTTATCATTCTTTTACTCCCCCATGCCCCACCTCCACCCCCAACCCCATCCGTCGCTTCCCCTCCCTCCCCTCTTAACCCCCATTGACAGGTCACATAATAAGCCTTTTGTGTCAACATCAGGGAGTTGACATGACAGCAGAAAGCTACATGAAAAATTAGCTGTTTCCTTAGCTGTAGCTATCTCCGCATCACAGCAGAAGAACAGACACGGAGCGAGGGAGAAGTGGGGGAGAAAGAAGAACGGGAAATGGAGAAGGAGAGGAGAAGGCAAAAGAAAAAAATAGAAGAGGAATTAAGTCCAGGGATTAAGATCTCTGAGCTTTCGTTTTTTTTTTTTTTTTTCCTTTCCCTCTCTCCCCCTGCCACATTCCAATTGTTCTTAAAATATTTGGCAATGTCAATTAGTAAGTGAGCAGAGCTAGCTGATGAACACAATTTTCCAGGCGACTGAGCACCCTATTGTTGTGGAGCGAACAGCAGATTTCTGAGGTCATTATCATTCCCTGTTAGCCGTGCCCAGCTGCTCTCCTCTTGGCTCCAGCCAAACTCTGCTCTTCTCTGTCTTTCCCCCCCCCCCCCTCACTCTTTATTTTTTTCATCTCTAACCTCCTTACCCCGTCCCCATCTTTTTTTTGCCTTCTCTCCTTCTTCGTCTTCAGGCCTCGTCTTTCCAGCGCCATGTTCAGTGGGTTTAAAGCTGGTCCGGAGACGGTAGCAACAGGGGGTCTTTATCTAAACGAGAGAGAGAGAGAGAAAGAGAGAGAGAGAGAGAGAGAGAGAGAGAGAGAGAGAGAGAGAGAGAGAGAGAGAGAGAGATATCAAGGGGGAGAAATAGGGGGTGGGGGGGTGCAACATTGTGAGGATTCAGTGCAGGACAGAATTAGGGAGGGAAGTGCTGGGAGAGGGTCAGACAGGGGCTGGTTTGAGATTCTCACTGTATGTAAAATGGCCATGGTTTATGGTTTTAGGCTAGTCTCTAGCCTGGCCATGCCTCCCTGCACTATTTTACTCAACTCTCATCTACCTTCAGTTCTCGATCTGGGATTTCTGCCACTGAGTTTGATTTCATTAGATGAACTTCAACATAAAAAGGAGTTGTGAACGATGACGTCAATTTTCTGCACTTCTTTAAAATTAGAAGTTTGCCTCATGATTTTGGTTTGGCAACTGCAACAGAGGAAGTGAACAAAGCCATTCAGTCGGAGCAAGCGGACTGTTTATGACACTTTGTTACTGATGAAGAGGTCGTTTGGCTTCGGACTTCTCTCTTCACAGTGATGGACAGACACGGAGGTTCCAGTTAGCTTAGTAGCGTAGCTTCCTTCACAGTCCAGCTGGTGAATTCTATACGTCACAGCCAAATGTTAGTGATCAGGTAAAATCTGACATCTAACACATAGAAATAAAAACAAAGTTATTCTTTACCACCAAGTGTTGTGTGCATTAATAACATTTAGGGCTATTTGTGATTTAGAAGCACAGTTAAAGAAAAATAGACTTGAGTTTGTTAAGCCTTAATGAACAAAAAATCATTTTCTGCACCATTAAATATAAAAATAATTAATTCATTTCTATCAATTGTATTTATTTATTGTATTTATTTAATTTAATTTAATATGATTTTATGAAATACAAATAACAATAGTTGTTGACCTGAAAGCAGAGCATAATTTTTACCAAGCAAAGAACAGTTCTGACTAAACTGGAGCGATTCCTACCATTAACTGTTAAAAGGAATCCAATCGCTAATGAACGACACAGCAGCTATTAATTAGCTTCCTCTGATCATACAATATTCCAGGAGTTGTTTTCTTTCCACTGGTATCTGAAGCTTTTTTTTGGAGTAACCCAGTTTTAAGCAAGTTTTCCATCATTATTTTTAACACAATGCTTTGGTAAGCTAGCTGTAGTGTTGCACGTTGAGATTAGGTCACGGCAAATAACAGTCGTTTACATGCAGTACCTCGCAGACCACTAGGGGTCCGGGTACCACAGTTTGAGAAAGACTGCTCTAGATGAAGCAAAACATAGAACAAAGGGCTGGTTTCATCTTGGTAGATAACCACTCGAACAAAAAAAATAAAGAATAAAAAAATTGACTGTAAAACCTGCTGGTGAAACAACACTACGTTGATTGTTGCAGGAATTCTAAGATTGCGAAGTAAATTTGGTCTTAGTATGTGAATATGAAATGGTTTAATGGGTATGAAAAGGAAGAAGCATAGAACAAAATGGAAACACTAGTACCAAACTGTAGGTATGAATTGGTCAACTGACCTTTTTGGTCACTCGCATACTTTCTCTAGCATCCCATTCAAACTCTCATTTCAAAAACAGCCTTAGCTTTACCTACGCTACTCAAAGTGTTGTTTTCTTTTACAAGCTAGTCGACCAGCAAAATCTAATCTAACTGGAACAAGTTCTATTTTTTTAATTCTGTGAAATGTTGTGTCTACTGTAGTATCTTACCCTCTTGAGTGTATTTAATTTAAAGAGATGGCTTAGTAATCACTGAGACTTTCACAGTCGGGACTGTAGCATGAGGAATGAGATTTTACTGGGAAATTCTCTTAGCTCTGGCCTTTATTAAAGCAGGGACATTACTCGCCAGGAGAATATTAATTGAAACACATGTTACAGTTCTTATTTTTTGACATTAAAAGCAAATCTCGTGTGTACATATTCCCGTATATTAGAGTTCAATGAACACTTTTCAGTTGAGATCTAGGATTAAAAAGAAGAAACACCTGCCTGCTGTTGCTATTTTATTCAAAGGAATCTGGCTCGCTTTCATACTGCACAAAGCATCCAGGTATCTGCATCTAAACATCCAAAGGCGTCTTTCTCTTGTTGTTGTTTTTTTTTGTTTAAGAAATGATGAAAGACTCTTTTGTAGAAAAGAACAAAAAAGGGAAAAAAACAAGATATAGAGGAAGAAAATCTCTGATATTTTCCTATTGTACTTTCCAGCTGCATGTCCCAATGCTTTTTTCCAGAAGGCGATTTCTCCTCCTCCTCCTCATCCTCCTGTTTTCTCTGTCCCATCGTAGCCTCCAATTACCTTAACCACCACCCAACCAGCTGCAAGGGTCCGCTTTTCTTAACTCACGTTACACCTTTCAAACATCAGATATAAAGATCGTGGAAGGAGAGCAATCTATTTTTCTTTTTCAGTTATTTGTAATTATTTTATCCAGTATTCCTGTATGGGATAAACAAGTGTTCAAGTAAAATATCTATTAAAAGAGCAGTTCTACTGGAATCCAAGAAAATAACAGCAGAATCTATTGAAGTTCATTTGGTCTGAGGTCACTTCCTGTTATCATGTCTCTCATCCAACATGTGGAGAGTTTGTCCGTGTTGAGCATTGGTTGGTAGAAGGTGCCTGGCTTCTTTTTAAAGAGAAGAAGGTAGAAAAGGAGAAGACGAAGAAGAAAGACAGAGAGAGGAAGAGAGAGAGAACAAGTGAGTGAAAAAGGAGTGAGCGGCATCAAAGCGTTGCTCTCAGCTGCAGCTGCCAAGCTTCCTCGTCCCCAGTTAGCAGCCATCCAGCTGTCAGGCTGCGCGAAGAGGAAGAGAGGGGGGAAATCTCTCACCAGCCATATGGTCCCCAGTTCTGTCAGAGACACTCCACGCTCTGTGGGCAAATGGCAAACTCGTATATCTAATCAACACTCTTAATATCCAGACCTGAGACCAGCAATATTTTCAGCCTCGTCCCTCAACAGCACGGCCAAAAGGAACTATGTGGGAAATGACCAAACTCTTAGGATATGTTGTGTTTGGGACACAATAATCTGATGAAGTTAGTAACCTGTGCACAGTGATGGAGTTGTTTCTGTTCTAAAACAACCAGCACCTCTCCTTTGGTAAGGGTCAGAGTTTAACATTTCTGCTTTGTCAGCAACACCAGAACCATCTGAATGCAGAGAAAACGATCCTTTAGGGTTACGCTGAATCGATAAATATCGATTCAAGACTCAACCACAATTCAATCCGATATAGTTTGTTTTGATACAACAGAACAAATTCTGTTTCCTCAAAATGAACCAATAAATGAGGGGAAAGCAAGAGACTGATTATTATCAGTAACTAAACTTGCTTTCACGTATTACAATTCCAGTAGAATGATGAATATGAGAATCCTGCTGTCGAACACGTGCATAAGTTTAAGGGTGCTCCTTCTGCATGCCACAATTTGAACTTTGTGACTTTAAATCAATTGTTTGATATTATTCATGGCACTGCACACTGGCTGTTAATGTGTAGAACCCACTTGGTGTATGTACCTCCTTCCGGAATACTGGTTAAAGCACATTAACCAGTATGTGGTACCCTGTTTACCATTAACAGGGTAAAGTAACCCGAGTTAGACTGAAGTATTTGAAAACAGACATTCATTCTGTTCTTCTAGCTTATTTCCAGCAGTTCTCTTCCCAAACAGTCAAAGTCACCACTGACAAAAGTTTAATGGGAGTTTATTCACAAACATAGTTTTCATCTGATTTATTACCAATGCAGACATTTAAAAGCTGCTGCAATAAACTCACAGTCCACATGTGGATGCCTGTAAATAAGTAGAGAAAGGTTCATTAATAATTATTTGTTGGAGTAACAACAAGTAGATACACTTTTGGAAGCCATTTAGATTGTTTTAATTTTTTTTTATTTCCCCCCCCCCAAAAAAAAAGAAATAAAGAAAACGACTAGCAAATAAAAGTTCCTTTAAAGTTGTACACTGTGCAGTCGTATTCACAGTGTCAGTTAGCATTTTCAAAGGACTGCTTGGATGTAGTATTTGGTAGGCTGTAATACTTTAAGTGCCATGCATTCACACTCTGCATGCCAGTTGCATGTCTGGCCAGTTGGATGGACTCTCACAGCCCTTGATTGACTGATTGCAGACGCTTGTACTTAACGTCAAACACCAATGGAGATGACTGAATGGTTTACACAGGAGTCTGTTTGCCATCAAAATAAAGTTCCACTACTCACTCTTTAACTTGATAAAGATTTTAGTGACCCGGATGGTAAACTTCTCTGCTTTGTAAGCAACACCAGAAACAGAGTGGGACAGGAGTCAGAGAAATGTGGTTTAATTTCCAGTCACATCGTCTTTCCAATGTACAAGAACAGTGTGGCTGTTGCAGACTTTCCTAAAGCTGTGCAGCCATGCTTTGATTCAATTGTTGAAGAATTTCTGCATGACTTTATTTTAAAAGCTGCTGTCTCAGTGTCACATCTTGCCATGCATTAAACAGGAGGAAATAAAGCCGATTTTGTGGAATCAACATTTTACAACATTTTTTTGAAGTTTGTGTCTCATTTTGAATAGTGCATACACACTGGGGTCAGTGGTGTGGAATTCACAGTATTCTGCTTAGTCCTGATAATGTGCATTGCTTTCTTAGTCTCTTCATTATCATCACTTTAAACGATCAACTGCTCATCTGAAAATTACATTTCAAAGCTCAGTGATTGACACCAAGTGATCATTATTTTCTGAACAAATTAGACATTGAATGATGCTGCCAGTATCACTTTCTCCTTCAAACCTCTTATATTCTGGGGTGATTAAAACATCTGCATACAGCAGTATTTGACAAAGTAATATTATTACAGAATCCATTGTGTAGATTCTATAGAGGTGGTTTACATGTGTGTGATAGCCAATACATTTTACAACATAATTTTCCAAAAGCAAAACATGAAGTGGCTGCTTGGCATGCTGGATAAATCAAATTGTGTACAATAAAATGTCAAACGCATTGAAAAACAATTGAGGAGCTTATTTTTCATTGTTTTCACATCTCCCTTTACTGTTAAAATGGAGAAAAAAATAAAGCGAAAAAAAAATCAGAAATCTTGACAAAGAAAAATACAGTATGACACAATGCACTTCCTTCACCAAACAACAGTGGCAGACATTTCTCAGCTCTTCTCTCAGCTGAGACAGGAATATGTGCAATGGATTGCCTTGAATCCCCTCCTCCCCTCTCACCTCCTCTTTTAGAGGAGTAGAATCTGTTAGCTTTAAAAAAGTTTAGCCCTAGAGAAAATGGGCTTGAATGTGGCTTTGTGTTGTATCTGTTAGCTGGATGCTACACCTGCTCATCTAATCCTGGCAGACCTCTGCCTCTTGTCTCTCCGGCTGCAGAGTAACATGTGCCTTATGGCACCGCCTGCCACACTGAATCATGAGGAGGTTTTTGGGGTATTATAGTGACACTGGTGGGTAAAGCTTGGAAACAACCATCACTCCCCCTTTTTGGGGTAAAATGTGAAGCTCTCCCTAGTTTATTCCTTTTTATTTTTTGCTTTATTACAAGCAGACAGCTAATGGAACACATGTTGGAGGGTCGGGCACACCAGCATTGACGAAGATGGAGACAATCGTGATGAATGAGAAGATAAAAATGAAAGAGATTGAAATAAAAATGAGGAGATGAGGTTTGGGGGTAACTGCAGTGAGAGGGGACTGGG
Source organism: Poecilia reticulata (assembly GCF_904066995.2). Taxonomy (NCBI): domain Eukaryota; kingdom Metazoa; phylum Chordata; class Actinopteri; order Cyprinodontiformes; family Poeciliidae; genus Poecilia; species Poecilia reticulata. The sequence goes on from NC_088832.1 coordinate 1,437,282, forward strand.
GGAGTGGGTATGAGGATGATCCAAGCTTCACAAATCTTTGCTCAACCCAACAACCTGAAGCAGAGGCCATTAAAAGCAGCGAGAGCCGGGTGAGATATCAGCCGAGATGGATACGGTGGCAGCAGTGGTTTGGAGGGATGGTAACTTTAATGGCCCCACTGGGTTTTTAATGAGTGTTGTGCCCCAAACAAAATGAGCTAATTAGTGTTATCATCCATATATCAGACCCTACACTCACCCATGCATTCCCAGGCGAACACATACACACTCTGTGGTAGGGAGCACAAACAGTTCAGGGCTCCTTGCTGCATCTTTTACTTGTTAGTTTTCAGTATATACACTCCGTAATGTGCAGGTTCCCTCAAACGCTGCTTCACTGTGATCCTTTTGATTGTCCACTTGTGCGGCCATTAAGATGGGTCTTTCCAGCCCCGTGAGTGAAGTGATTATTTCTGCAACAGTTTAAGATCAGGTTAATAATGCCATAAACAGGTAGTTGAGGAAACAATTGAAATGGGCGTTTTGACTCAGGCTTCTGCTACCTGAGCGTAAGCCTCTTGTTTGTCACGCCATCGCCTCTGGTTGACCATGCTGCCCCATCAGCCCCCACTTTATTTCTGTGGCACTAAGCCTATTATAAAATCAATAAACAATTGAGCTTTTTTTCCCCAGTCCTTTTAAATCTTTTTTCTCCTCTATATATCTTCGGAGATGAAGGAGAAGCATGCAGGCGACTACGTGAACACGAGGGGAAGAAAGGGGAAAGGAAAAGAAAACCGGCTCAATAAGCCCCTCTGTTCCCTCCAGCATTGTGTCCTTTTCCAGGACTGAGCTTCTTAAACCTGTTTTTGACTCGCGTATTTAGCACTTAAACACAGTCATGGGAAATTGTGCTTTAACTGTGAGGGAGCGTGGATTGGTTTAACCCAATCAGACTCTGCAAAACCCTGCTTGGTTTGTGCTTTGGGCCCCATGTTGGGATTTCATCTGTTTTTTGCCTCTTTATATCACTTCTTTGCTTGCATTGTAAAATAAAGCTCATGGGAGTGATTTAGGGACTTTTAATTGTCATCGTCTTGAAATGTAATAACCCTCGAGTTGATAAAAATCAACAAACACCAGCTCTGATTGCACATTTTTAAATGAGGCATCAAAAAATTTTTGGCATTTACAAATTTTAATTCCCTCTGTCAGTTTCTGCGCGTGTTTCCATCTCCGCTGTTTGGCAGGAGGGGCGGATAGGGGTGTGTGTGTGTGTGTGGCGGGGGTGACAGTACAAACTTCTTTTTATTTCTGCAGTCACACAGAAGTTGGAAATTAGAGTGTCTGTAGTGAGGCCTACCCCATTTTCCAATCTCTGTTTCAACTTCTCACTTTGTTTACTCTTCTTGGAGTGCAGATACAGTAATTATCAGTGATCAAAAAACAGCGCAGGTTCTTGCGCTGATGCTTTTGATGTGTGCATGACAGTGTGTGTCGCCACATCATTAGTCATAGAAAACAAGCAATTTGCCAGAAATGAGCCTTTGCCTAGCACTCGACGGTTAATCCGTTGTAGACAGGATGCATTATATTCCACAGAGAGTGAGTAAAAGTAATTATCTATATAACAGCTGCGGATGATGACACGCTGTCACGTCGGCCGTTAAGATAAGGCAGAGCAATTTTCGTTCCGCTCGTTTGGGGTTTCTTTAGGAGGCGGGCTCCTCCCCCCACCATGTCTGCCGCAGACTGTCCAGTGGCCGGAATCTTTGACTGCAACAGATTTTAACAAGCTGTTGATTGTGTCATCTTGGATTTTCTTCTTCATGGCTCACCCTCCTTTGAACATGTCTGTTATTGGCTGACCCTTTGTTAAACTGAGCTATCACTGGCCAGCCACCCCACCCTCCGTCTCAAGCCATGCCTCTGTTGGATGAGTTCTCGGAGGCCCTTGTCAGGATGGTCTGAATTAGAAAAGATGTCGGCCGTTGTGGTCAACCGTCCACGCTTCCTCCCAAACCCCCTGTTTGGTCTTTGGAGATGGAGCCCCGCGACGTGCCCAGTGTGTGCGGAGCATTTGGCCGGCTCACTTGCTATTCCCAGGGTTTGTACCCCACAGAGACCCTGTGTGGGCTGCTGGTGCTGACTGTGCTTCAGGCACATGTGTGTGGCCATGTGTGTCACATCCCCCCCTTGTCATTCCAACAGACGGGAAGGCTGTATCATGCTATCGTCCTGTCACACTTGGATGATGCTTCTTTGCCTCCAAATTTGACAGTGACTCGCCTTAGTGACAGTTGCCACCAGAACCAGCCTTCTTATCCACCTGGTTCAAAAGGTCTGTGTACTGGAGATTGGCAGGCGTTTCATTTTCTCTCTCCCGCCGCTGTTGTCCGCCACCATCAATTTCACCGGCCAGCTCATGTTTCTATCTGTTGTGACATGCAAACCATTCCCTTTCACATGGTGATATCTCTGTGCGTGTAGCCGTCCCTGTGCGGACAGCAGGCGAGCCCTGGCTCTGTTTGCAGGGCCTCTTGTCACCGGATCAGAACAATATTCAGCAGACGAACGACTGAGGAAGAAAGCCTGACTGTGTATCATCCATAGTCCCTGTGTTTTCCTCCTTCTTTCGCTTATTTCCACTGGGACGAACACTGACCTCATTTGTGAGGACAATAACCCCCTTGACTTTGGGGATTAAGACATGAAACCTTTGTGGATTAATTAGGTTCAGAGCTGAATTCATTTTGTCGCCCTGGAAAGCAAAGACGGAAAGAAGAAAACGGAGCATATAGGCTTTAGGCTTAAATATGAATGTGCAATTTGTCCAGATAGATATATTAAACACACACATTTAAATCCTTTAAAAGAATGGCACTGCGTCGGTTTACTGAGCCAGGAATTAGTGTGGCAAGTAAATAACAGTAAGACGGGCTAGCAAAGAACAGCAAGCATTAGAGAGTGTTATATGTCAGCGCTGACTTCAGTCTAGGGCTTTTTGAGCGTGGAGGCAGCGTTAGCCCATTCAGCTTAACTCCTTGGCAAGGTTGCAAATGCAAATATGGCTTGCTGGACTATCTGCAATCCACAATGGGCTGGAGCCTGAATCTGCACATTCATGCCCCTAGATCTACTCTTAAGCTTGTCACACATAATGTAGCAAGTAGCAGTCCTGACAATGCCGCAGGAATCACATTATCTCAGTTGTCTTGGTAACAAAGGAAAGTGTTTGTTTTCCAAGATGCAGTGCAATTGCAATTTAGACGGTTTACACCTATTGTGTGTGCGTGTTTTTTTTTTTTGTTTGTTTTTTTTTTTTCAGTCAAGAGCATATGTTTGGATGTATCTTTAGCGTGTGAAAGGGGCTGTTTGTTAGATGTTTTGTTTAGTAAATAACAAAGGTGTTTGTTTCACCCAAGCCTGAACAGAAAATGTGTTAAAGTATTTTTCATGTCGTTTTGTGGTTGTTGTAAATAAAAGCGACTGTTATCTTATTAGAGTAACACGTTTTTAATGCGACAGCCCCAGGTATGGAACCCGTATGGACTGGGTGTGGAACATGTGTTTGGTGAAACACCTCCCTCACTTTCATCTACAGCTCCTCTAATGAACCTTTGTACTGTCATTTCAACCTAATCACTTGAAATGAGCCCGTATATGCGCGTTTTTATCTCAATACATCCACAGGAAACCTTGCTAATAAGTCTGGTGGTAGGATCGCTAGGTCAGTCCATTATTTGACCACAATGTTTTTGTCTTAAGAAATGTTAAAAGTTGACGGGAAATTAAAAAAAAATATTTTGCTAAGATAAATGTTTATTATCAGAAGGTATTATTAACACATATGCACTAACAAACAAGGCAAACACCTAGAAATACATTTAAAAATACAAAATATACATTTCTTGCACATCAGTTAAATTTTAATTAATCAGCGAGTAGATTTCAAAACAATCTAAATAAATGTAACCAAAATGGACAATGATGAGTAAGAGTAAATATGTTTAACTAAGCGTTATATATAAAATATATAAACAATAGTTTTTGTTTAAACAATAATTCCTTTTGATTACACATACACCACCTACAGAAAGACTGGTTTATTTAGAGCACTTCTTTTTTGTTTGTTTTTTAACTTGTACTATGCCATAGCTTATGTTTTAGGGTTCTTCTTGTAATGTACCGGTGGTTTAAAATGCCATGAAATCTAGTGATTGAGCACTAATGATACAGCCACTTGATGATAAGAAATGCATAAAATTCCTCCACATATTATTTACACTACCAATAATGCGATTGTATGTTATTTATGTGACCGCGTGGTGAGGTTCACAGTGCAGTTGCATCACAAAAACAGCACATTCTGTTGTTGTTGTGAATTAGCTATGGATGTAAAGACTATTATGCAGGCATCAGATTGTCTTGGTCTATTTTTCTTGTATCTTTCCCTATTAAAAAAATAAATATTTTTGGATTAGGACAATGCGTCAATTTGCATATTTTTGATACTAATTACTTATCAGACTTTTTTTCATCTAACTCCTAACATTAACAACATTAACAACGTTGGTGACATGTGATCCCCACAGTGTGTGGACAGTGTGATGCAGCTCTAGGTCATTGCTATATCACTCTGCAGGTAGAACAAAAGGGTAAATTTGGACTTGCAATCTTCTATAAAAGCTGGGATTTGCGGAGTGAATGTCCTCTCAGCCAGTACCACCCGAGATGCAGATCTTTGTGGCTCCTCCAGCATTAGCATGCGCACACATATGTGTTATGTGCATGTGTGTATATACCACAGTGATTAAATGTTTCTGCCCATAATAATGTTGTTATAGCCAGTCAAGGTCTCTTATACACATGGAGGGTTACATCGGAGAACACGTTTTGCTAGAGCACACACTTTATTCCACTTCCCACAGACTTTAAACTAAGTTAACATTTCAAAGAAATGCACAAACCAAACGCTAAGGAGCACCACAGGCTCCATTGTAGCCATGTTTAACCACTCGGGCTCCATTTGGCTGCCAGCGCTCCGTGTCTCCCCCTCTTGAGAACACAGTTTATCCTGGGTTTTCACAGACTCACATTTTTTCCCCATGGTCCTCCCAATTCAGCCCATCCTCTGTCTTAAGACACGGAGCTAAGTCGGGGCTAAGCCACAAGCCCCCCTCATGGGAGGACGGATCGACCAAATGCCACCTCTCCTGGCAGTGCTCACAGGTGAGGTGTGATTGTGCCGGTGCAGTACTCTCAGAGCCAGGGTTTCCTATTAGACACAGAGATGAACAGTGGCTTTTCAGGACCTGGAAGGGAAATCTGTTTTGGTCAATCCTCCTCAATATCACTGTGTTTTTTATCCTTGTTCTGCCTCTGTCCTCCAAACTCCCACCCATCCTTCTTCTTCCATTGCTCCTTTGTGATCCTTGAGCCCATCAAATACTTCCCGATCCTACCTGTTTCGCCAGTGCTTGACACTCAGGATTTTGTCTTTTGTCTTCCCTGGCAATGGCTCCTCTCATCTTTTGGAGAGAAGGGCAAAAGAGGATGAGGGATTGAAAGTTTGTGGAGGAAAGTTTTTGGAGGACGTTTCTGGATTATGTTCACAAGGCACAAGCTGCTCACAGTGTGAACATGGCACGTTGTCAATGAGATCTATTTCCATGACGATTATTTTTATACTCCAACAATCAGGGAGCCGACAACGCAGTTGCACAGGAGGGGAAGAAAAAAGAAGTCCTTCTCATCCAATTCGATACACATTCTGTAACATATTAGCTGTAAATATAACAAAGCCATGAGGGAGAGCGTAATGACAAGATATCAACCTTTTTTCTGGCGTCAACAATTCCCACTCCGGCTCAACTAAGTGTCCTGTTGAGTTGTCAAGTGGAAGTGCACCAAACCTCAGGATGCGTACGTCTTCTGATCGGATGCTCTCTCCGTTGCTCAGCGTTGCGGTAAATGCAACATCTGATGGCTTTCTGAAATCAAGCACATTGGACAGGTGAGATGCTGCAGCGAGCATCACTTTGGAAGATGCGAGTTAGCACCATGTCACCCGTCCCCATCTGCAAGCTTTCAGCGTTGTACGTTCACATGTGTACGCGTTAGCGTGTTTCACGGCATCAGAAGTCTTTCGGAGTGGTTTGTATCCGCCGTGTGTGAAAGGACCGAAATGAATACTCTTGGAAAGAAAAAAAAGGGAACATTTGGGCACTCTATCAGAAATATGGCAACTAAACAACAGATTTGCAATTCATAGTTATATTCAGTGTCACTATTTGACTTAGTGTTTGGCAGGCTTAAACAGGGTGCAGATTGAGAGACAGTGTCACATGGAGAAGGAAATGTCTTGCCTCCTTTATGGGCCATTTAAACCGCTTCCATTTACTGCTCTGTTAAGTGTTTTCCTTTATCCAGATCTAAAAAAAAATCCACTTACGTCCACCTTCATCCCTTCCACAGCCGCCCACAAATCACAGGATCCATCAGGTAGATCGGCACAGTTCAGCGGCGTGGATCACTCCTCTCCTAATATCTTGCGTGCTCAGTGGGCTGCTGGAGGGCTTTCTGCTAGACAGAAGGGCTCGGCCGCAGAGTGGGTTGAGAGCCAGGCATCTTGATGATTTTTTTTTTTTTTTCGGGGTGTATCACCATCTCTCTAGAAGTGCCAAGCATGCACCAAGGCCATGCCACCCTCTGCATCTTCCATCTCTTCCAGGCATCTTGTAGTTTCTAAAACAAAGCTGAGCGGGCTGCCACATTAGGGACAAATGCTGCGATTTCTACGGGCAATAAAAGTGTAATTCGGCGAAGCTGTAATGAATGCAGTGAAATGGTTGTCTAGTGCAACATTTTGTGAACTCGATTAGAGGTGCTAAGCCATTTATTTGCGAAGTCTGTTATTGCAGACATAATTTGTGGTGGCAGCGCAGTATACCTAATTTTATTTATGTATTCCCTTGGTCAATGTAGTTTCGAAATGAACGGGAGATTTTCTTTTCTTTTTTTTTTCTCTGTTCTCTGCTGCTTTCATGAAAACGAGTCACATACAAAAATAAGAAATAAAAAAAAAAGCCACAGTAAAAAAGATTTAAGTTCAATTTTCTCTGTTGATAACTTGTCAGGAAACATTATGAGTCTGGATTTCAAACGCTTTACATTCTGTTCTCTGACGGAATAACCTGTGAGGCTCCTGTGAAGTGTGATTCTTTCCCTCCTCCATCCCCCTCTCCTCTCGTCTAAATTAACACCACGTAACGCTGATCGATGGATCCCTGCTAATAGTGTTAGACGTTTTGTTTTAAAATACCAGTGCCCAGCTGGTGATTCCCAGCACTCATCTGTTTGCCTCTGATGCACTGATCCCTGCCTCTTTTCTCGCTTTATTGTGTCTCTGTTGCTCATTTTCTACCTCTTGTCTGCAGGTTTTTTTTTTTTTTTTTGTTCTATACATTACACATCTGATGGTATTTTAAGCTTAAACAACACAACCACTCCCCACACGTCCCCCGTCACCCTCTATACTTTTTTTTTTTTTTGCTTTAAAGGTCACATATTAGTGCTGGTAAAAATTGATCCGTGGATTTATGAATTTAGCCCTGTTGTTGGCGCTCTTTTGTAATGGAAGATTCAGTTGGGGAAGCTTAAGATTTCATTGTTTTGCTTTGACAACGTCGCCATGAGAGCTCGTGCAGCTGTTCCCCGCGCTCACAATGGCAGATTAATTAACACAATCATGTGGCGTTGGCTCGGGCTCAACAGCCAGGTCTGCTAAGGGATAGATAGGTAAATCCTATACATGCATTTCCAGACTACTACTGAACGTTCTTGTGATGCTCTGCCATAACTAGATAGATTTGGTCATTGACTGGTCATCTGGAGGAATAAAATTAACTTTGTGTGAAAGGGGATCTTTCGCAAATTTTGCACTGATGTCAACTATTGCTGCATGCGGAATGAGAGTGTGCGCAGGTTCTGTGAATTTCAATGCCTCTCAGAACCATTTCTTCTCACTTCATTTAAAATTTAAATGGATACACAGAAGTAAAATGTGTCTTTTTCTCTGTTTGCATCCATATAAATATGTTAGAATGCGTGTGTGTGTGTATTGAGGTAACGGTATGTCAGCAGGACCGTGTGTGGGTGTGTGTGTGTGTGTGTGTGTGCGTGTGTGTGTGTGTGTTTGCATATGTCTACTCGACACCACTGTCATCACGAGCCAGTTTGGAAAGCCGCTGCCATTAGATGGAGCTGTTCTAATTAAGATTCCGCTGCGGACCTGTCTCTCTTACTTACACTTACTCTTACTTCGCTGACATTTTAAACTGTCTATTATGCCACTTGGCTTTCAGGTGCAATGCTGTGTAAATGGCAAGTCATGAAATTATGTATCTTTTACATACAGTTATCCATCAGGGACAACGTGGAGGTGGGGGAAGTCTGGGCCCAGTTTTAAAACGTTGACAGATCCTGAGATTTTTTATTGTTGTTGATCATACGACTCACTGTGCATCCTTAGCATTTTCTTTCTTCTTTAAATGGTTCTCTTCACCAGCAAGTGCAAACGTTCCCCGTTAAAGTTACACACGAACATGACCGCGGTTTGTCAATATTTTACCCTTGGCCCATCCCCTGTGTTGATATAATGATCACTTAACAGTCAAGAGTAAGGCGAGGAGGAAATTAGGGCGTCGGCAGCAGAGAGGACAACAACACCGAAGCAATTATGTTTCTTTCAGCCCAAGCATTCCCACGTTAATGAAATCCCTTATCGTTAGGGAAAGATGAAGGTGGGGAGGGGAGGACAGGTGTACAAAATGTACGTTGTTCATTTATCTTATTCTCTGAAATGAACGAAAGGAGCGGTGAGAATAATATAGAGATAAACTCCAGGCAACAAGTGTGTGTAGTTTTTTTTTTTCTTTTCCTTTCCCCATATTGCTGGCCATGCATTTTGCAGTGACAGAAGAAGCAGTGAAAAGAGCAAACAGTTTGTGAGGCAAATGAATGAGAGAAGAGGACGGAAGTGCACGGTGTATCGCTTCGCAGCATCTTCCTAAAGGACAAATCGAAGACACTCCCCATGCTAGCATTTAAAGTATTTACCTTCTTGCAAAATGTCTGCCCTTTTCCTTTGTAGATGAGATCAGTCAGTCTTGGAAAGTCACAGAGATCCAAGTAAAGACCTTTTGTCAAACTGGGAGTTATCAGGGTTGGTGTAATTGGGTTTCTTTTTTTGGTAGGAAATTTATTTTTATTTTATTTATTTATTGCAGTTCAGCCTTAAGAAATGATTTGGTTTGTTTCTGTATTTGTTATGGGAATTTTTTTTTAATAGATTGTGGTGGTGAAGCAAAATGTACAGATCATGAGATGTATAATATTTCAGGGAAAACTAGGAATCCACATATTTGATGCACAATAGAGCAAAGTGTTAACTAATCTCACTTAAAACTAGTCTAATCCTAAAGTGGTCATGATACAAATATTATCTTTTGTGGTTTCAAAATCGAAAAGTTTTAGAAATCACATTGATTGTTAAATCTTAGTATTTAAAATTTTGAATAAGAGATGATGAATTTCAGAACAAAAACTGTGAAATAACTCTTTAGTTTTCAGCTGATAGGATACGGCGTGATAAATAAGAACATCTGTTTTCTCGATCGGTCTTTATTAACCGACAGTTTCAACACAAATCAATAACGACTTTGCTGTTGCTTCAAAATAAGAGTCTGATACATCAAGACAACATGATGTTGAGTTTAAAGCCCTTCCATTTCAACAGAACATAATATTGGCAAAACGTTACTTCACCAGATGAAATTACTGCTAACATACTTCACTCAGACATTTCAATGTTTTATGATCTAATGAGATCTCACCAGACTCAAAGTAGCTTTTGATCACAATGAACTTGCTCTGTTTTATGTGGCTGTGTCATTCCATAATGGTTGTTATGGGTTATGGACTTTGGGATATGAGTTCTGGGTTACATGTTGACCTTTTGAACTAACTTTAGGTTGTAGGAGGGGTTCGCCCTGGACAGGTTGTCAGTCCATCAGAGGGCGAGTAGAAATATGTGTAAATTGATTTACATTTATTCAGCAATTAAAATCATAACTAATGTCAAGTAACATTTTTCCATTCTTTCATCCATATTTCCATGTATTTTATTCCTCCAAACAACCTAAGATTTAATTTCCATGAGCCGTTCAAGGCAAACCATGAAGTTAAATGAATGTATGAAATAATTTATACTGTACTTTATGAAGGACATGGAATAATATTTTCTGAGATATTCTTACTGTACAGAGATTTTACGACTTCAAATTAAAAGCATCATTTTTTTGGTCGATCAGTTGTTTTTGCCTGTCAAGTGTTGTTGAAAAAACTATGAGAATGATGAGGTGAGTCTTTAATTAGTCGCTGCCTCTACAGACACATGATTGATACCAACTACTGTCCAAAGCATCCTACCATCTAAAGCAGGGCTGCCCAAAGTGGGTCCTGGAGAACCGGCATCCTACATGTTTTAGTTCTCTCTCTTGTGGTAGTAACAATCTTTTCAGCATGTGAATGTTCTTCTTAGAGCTTCTAATGAGTCATTATTGGATCCAGGTGCGTTAAACTAGGGAGAGAAGTAAAGCATGCCGGCCCTCGAGGACCCACTTTGGGCACCACTGGTATAAACCTTACAGCAACTAACTAGAGAAACTAGCTTCTTTTAGCAATTCTGTAAACAAGTTACCCTCATATCTGGAGAATCCGATTAAATATCGGATTCTGTTTATTTTATGAAAACTGTTGAAGATAAACTAAATATAAGCATTAATAAAAACATTGAATCTCTCTATAGAACGCTCCTTGAGTGAGCTTGTTTTTGTTTTTACTAATGAGCATTTCTCTCTTAGAGTTCTGAATGCTAATGTAAATAAAAAAGCTATTATCTAAATAAATTTTTCTCATCTTATGCTGTTAAACATTAAAATGACCACAGGGGCTCCTCTGGTATCATTTTCCACACGGTAAGCCCTCCCCCACTTTACATTAAGCCCTCTGTTGATAGACAAGTTTTATCATTTTTCTCTAATAAGGTTCAGACCATTAGGAATACAATTACCCCTCCCTCTCATATTCTCCCTGACCTTGGTTACAAAACACCCTCACCTTTGGAGCATTTATATTACGGTAACTGTCAATTATTTAACTAATATAAAAAAAAAAATGTTGCCCTGTTGGACAAAAGATTTCTCTCTATCTCATTTCCCATATTAATAAAAACATACTGCTTTTTCCATCATTTTTAATAACTCACTTTGGTCATATACTGTAACCCTTGTATATAGAAATGGGGTCCAACCGACCCCACACACGTAAAACTTATACTTTAATACCTCTGTCTACCTTACCTTAGAACTCACACTTTACCTCACCTACCCATTCATCTTCTATTTTGTTTTGGAAGTAAAACAACTAAAACTTTATTACACAGAAATATATCAGTCTGTAGACAAATAAAAATTGGTAACTTTACACAATTCGCTCATCAATGGTTAAATGTCTTTGCTGACAAACTTTAACAGATAAAATGAGCGATTACTGTAATTAACCAGGATGTCTTCCTGCATTTCATGCCCTGTTCTGGAATCTAGGTGGTAACTTTAATGTTTTTAAGTGTGGTCCAGTAGATATTACCGGTGTATAAGTCTAATGTAATTCCAATTTATTTCAGCTCTGTATAGCCTACATTCTTTACAGGTGCATTACGATATATTTAGGAGCTGTGCTTGAAACAAGTGAGGAAGAAATTATCCACGCTCTCTGGGGACAGGACTGATCCAGCTGCTGAGATATGTTTAAAGTTGAATAAATTTCTCAGGCATTGTTACAGTAACTGCTAATAGCGGCGTTGAGCTGCGGCAACCTAATGTGTGCTTCAGGCTGTGTTAGATTCCTTTCCGTCACCGCTGTAAAAGAGGGCTATCTGATTGGTAACAGATCTGGGGCACTGGGGGTTTGGTCCTAGCTCGTTGGATTTAATGACCAATTTCCTCAGCTGCTTCATGCCACAAGCAGTTAAACGACAGTCAAGGTGCCCAGAGGTTCCCCACCATAGGACTTGGGGGAGAACAGAGTACACTAGCTGTAGAGACAGAGTGAGTAATTGAGAGCGACATACCCTGGCTACCAGACAGCAAATCAAAGCCCATTTCCTCAGCAGGAACTTAACTGCCATCCAACATGGTCTCAAGTCAGATTTTCAGTCCATTCCAGAGATCATTTCACGATCAAGTGTTGGAAATCACTTCTGATAGTAGCCATGCTTTCCATAGCCACAGCAGAAAGATATGAGACTGGAAGATAGCAGCCAGTCTCAAAACATGCAGAAGTGCCATACTATAAGTTCCTAATTGTATTGCTAGCATATTAATTCCTATAGAAGATCTGACCCTGGCTTGTTGTTATACTGAAATCATCAGGACTTGATGAAGAAAGTTATTTATTTCAGCTTTGTAGTATTTAGTACATAACAAAAAGATATTCGACCTTCTTCACAAATGCAGTGATCGTGTTCAACCCACAAGGAGAAACCTAAAACAGCCACACCAAACTTCCACCAATAAAAACTTCATCATGCTCTGTGCTATCAAGCTGATGATAAATTATTAATATCCACAATCCTCCAGCCTTGATATGGCTGCTTGGATGTAGAAAAGCAGGCAATTATGTGCTACTCTGTCTTTTGGGTTTTGGCTGCCTCCATCTCCGGCCTTCCTCTGCTTCTGCATGCACAACGCTCCGCCATAAATACATAACAACTAGTTCGTCTAACTCGCCACGAGTTCTCATTGAGCCCCTCTCAGTGCAGATATCCCGATCCAGATTAATTTGCAATTAGTCTTGAGTTGTTGAGCCTCCGTAAGATAAAGGATTCCTGCTCCAATTTCATTCGCCCCAAACACTGACAAACTCCTAACACGAACAAACGCTCGTACACTTGATAAAAATAGCTTAAGCTTGGACTTGTTTGTTTGGCGACAAATGCGTCTAGCATTTGTCGGAGGGGGCTTGGGTGATATTGGAGCACAGAGTAAATGAGTTGGGCTAAAATAAAACTTGTCATTGTGTTTTTCTGGACCCTTGTCTCTAAAGGGTGGTGATGGTAGGGTGTGTGTGTGTGTGCGTGTGGCACTGGGGGGAGTGGGAGGTGGCATCAGGGTGTTGGTGATTGGCAGCCCAGGACTCGCAGCAGGTTCTGGAAGGTTGTGTTTTAGGTTCTGGATGGTTCTTTTAGTATCCTGTGAGCAATTATACAAATTTAAGAGACAGCATACACTATGTGGGATGAAGTTAAATGTTCTCTAAATGTTCTGGTGTTTGTGTATTGTTTCCTTGTAAAATATATTGTGCATTTTGTCCATTTACAAAGACAGGGGATGTAGGCAGTAGGGTGAAAGTGGGGTGGGGGGGCTTGAGTCTATTAATAGTTGAGTCATCAGTGCCTCAATGTTCCAAAATGGCAAATTGTTAGATCCCCAATGGTGATTATTACTTGCTGTCAATGACCTTCATAACAAATTAAAATTATGCGACTGGGACAAAGCGTGCTCTTTAATAGGCGTTATGCATGGGATTTTGTGTGTGTGTGTGTGTTACTTTGTGCATGCAAATGTGTGTTTTGGATGTGGATAGTCAGTGAATGAGAGAGTAGCATTTAAAAACGCAGCTTCCTTTGCTAAAAACGGAGGCTGACATCTCATAAAACAATCAACAGTACGAAATTATGCTAGATTTGCTAAATTTTGTGGCTCTGCGTACTAAAATTTCAAATTCATTTTAGATAATGAAATAACACATTGACACCCTGTTGCTTTGTGCAATCTATGTGACAATACCAGAACCTTCCATGCTTGCCAGGTAGAGTAGGTTGGGGGACAGTGCTTGAACTCTCTAGCATAGTAATTCTGAGTGTAACACTTCTGCTTCAGCACCTTCCCACTTACAAGTGTGACCAAATAAAAATGTCAATTGTATACAGTGTCATGTAACAAGACGGTGTGAGAGAATTTGTACCATCTAAAACGAAATTGTGCAAAAGTGTATTTGAGTTCCCAAGAGAGCCTGACAGCAAACGTAATCACTTGGGCAGAGTTTTGGATCGACATTACAACAGACAATAGTAAAACATACATTGAAAAATAAATAGGTGAATGTGGCAAATTGCCACTAAAGTAAAATCCATCAAATACTTCTTCACTTTAAGTGCTGGTTTTTGGGGTGTTGACATGTATACCACGTTTGGTGTCAGTTGAGCTTTCAGTTCCATTTTAGTGGGAAGTCAACATACCTTTAGGGATAATTTATTCAAATGTAGCAAACTGCTAATTTAGTCACGTAGTATCCCTTCAGAATGAAGTTTTTTGTTGCTTTGGTCTTTTCCATACATGTTGGGCGTGAGGTGGCGCTTCCCCTTTCAGCAGAACAACAACCCTAAGCTTACAGCCAGGTCTACAATTAGAATGACTAAGATCAAATCAAATCCATGCGTTAGAATAGCCTCGTCAAATCTAGACCTAAATTATACAAAAGATTTGTGGCAAGACTGGAATGTTTTGTTCACAAATCTTCTTAATCAAATTTGACAGAAGAATGGTCAAACATTTCAGTCTCCAGATGTGCACAGCTGGTAGAGACACACCCCAAAAGACCACATAAATGCATGCCACACTATTCAGATGTAGCTTTTTGTTTACAGTAATAATATGATACTTTGTATTGTATCACATAAAATCTCCCCAAGTATTTGGTTGAAAAGTGACCAAATGTGAAAAGGTTTGAGAGGTATGGCAGTTTCTAGAAAGATTGACACAATTGGTCCAGTATCAAAAATCATGAGCCTAATGCATTTAAGCATTAAAAAATAAAAGCCTCGTTTTTGCACCACTTATACACTTAGCGGTGTTCCTCCCTCTGTGTATGTGTGTGAGTATGTGGCGATTGAGTCATACACACTGGTGGAGGGATGCTTCCAGCCCCAACATAAATCGTCTCACTTCATTTTCTGAGACACTGGGCAAGCTCATAGCAGAGGAAACAGGACACGTCCCGGGTCTGTGGATTTACAGCCGGACTGGGCTGCAGCCCGTCTGACTCACACACACAAACAATCACGCAGTGTGTGTATCCATGACACGGATTTACCCACCGTGGAATTCCCTCTCTGAAGAGACGTTGTAAAAACTCTTCATCTCCTGTAGTAATATGTGTCTTTAAGAGTGCATTTATGCTCCCGAGCTATCGATTGCTGTAGCTACATCCCTCACCAGATAATTACTCCACCTTAATATGCATCCTTAATGAGGCCTAATTGATTCATTTTCATTGACCGAGAGTAACACCACTAATGGCTGTGGTGTGCAGAGCATTGATGCCCTGTACAGTATAGACTCTGACCAGTGCCAGATGGATTAAGGGTGGGATAGAAATGGTGGGACTAGAGCTGAGTTTGATGATTGGCCTATTGTGCTTGCTGTTGAGTTAGCACGCTCGGGAATGAATAGGAAATCAATGGCTGCTAAGGGAGGAGTTCTGTTTTATTCAGCGTTAAAGAGACAGTGCAACAGGGTGCTTGTCATTCTTAGGTGTGCACACTGCTCCGTTTTTTGGGGTTCCTATTCCTTAAACTCCTCCATCACATATTCGGAGGTCCTCACTGCTGTTTCATATTTTATTCTATGTTTCCTTCTTAAACATCCTTGTAACTCCATATGTCCTCTCAAAGGGGCTCTTCCCTTCCATTTGCTCTTTCTGTTTATGCTTTTAACTTTTCTCATCCCTAATGCTCTCCTCTCCTCTCCTGGCACGACCCTGCAAACAGCAATCCAGCCGTACCCTGGTAAGCGAGGCAGCAAGCTAGTCATCCTTCACTAATGGTAACCACACCACTTCCTGCCAACACAGACTGAGAGGGGACATGATGAATATACACCCTGATTATTATAGCATTACACACACAAATGCGCACAACACCAACTGTGTGTGTGTTTGTGTGCAAACACACACACACACACGCACGCACACACACACATTAGTAATTGCTTTTGTCTTCATGTCCTAAAAGACACCTACCTCTGTCCCCATCTGCCTGCTCTTGGTCTCATGCATACATGTAAGCAGTGGTGGACAATGCACACACATACAAACACGTAAGTACCTCACAAGCACTCCAACACTCACAGACCCTCAAGCATCATCCACAGCCTCTCAACGGGGCTATGATCACCCTGCTAGAATGATAAAGTTAGTGAGACATCAGTGCTCCCTCAGACATTTCTATGAGCATGGATGTGTGACTCTGTGTGTGTATGCGTGTGCGTGTGTGTGTGTGTGTGTGTGTTTCTTTTTCCAATGCTCTTTGAAGCCTGAAACAGACTTGAGTAGGGGTGGAAAACAAAGGTGGGCCAGTGCCAGGGAGAAACTTATGGCACCATTCCTCTTCTCCTAGCTGGGCAGAGGCATAGCCCTTTAACTGAAGGAGAGAGCCACCTTCTGTTGGCCGGGGGGTGGTGGTGGGTGAAGAGAGAAGTGGCAAGAGAGGAGTGGAGAAAAGAATGCATATTTAAGAAGAAGAAGAAGAAGAAAAAAAAGGCTCACTTCACAATTTCCGCCAGGTTCCAGGCTAGGATTATATCTCTTTTTCTTTTTTTTTAACCAAGCAAGTGCGGCTCTAAAGCTGTTGCGGGCAACCTCTCTGCCCTTTACGATCCATTTAAAACAGAAAAAGGAGAACTGATAATCCCCGCGTTTCTTTCTTCAGCATCCATCCTCTCTTCCTCTCCCTCCCCATTTACAACCGCAGCCTTTAGCGCGGGTGTTCACTAATAAATATAAATGTTTGTGATTAGCATCTCTGCAGCACAGGTGCATGTTTGTTGCGAGGGGAGGCTTGTTCATTAATTTTCAGCCATGAAAAGTGCAGTGCGCCATGAACGGAGAGTCCAAATCGCACACACTGATAAATGAACGCACAGATTGTTAATGTACCATTGTAAGGCTGCTGCCTCCACCAGCTAAAAAAAAAAAAAAAGGGGGCCTGTTGCCAAAAGCAGCACACACACGCGGACACACACACACATCAGTGTAGGCACACGCAATCTGAGAGGTGTGGCAGGAACCTATTCAGAGGTCTAGATGAAACTGAATGGAGCTTTGGTGTGTGTGTTTTTTTTTAGCCTTATTGCCAAGAATTATTTTTGATTGTGAAGAAAAGACATCCCCTGGTGTGAGGCCTCTGGCTTGTGTTGTCTAATTAGATTTGGTAGAACTGGTATCTACAAGCAGTGATAAATCTCTGCATCTTAGTTAGCTTAGCAGCACAGATTGAACCATTTAGGAACTCTGTTAAAAAATCTCTCTGTTAAGGTGAACTTGTTTGGTTTTGCCTTAAGAATCCTGCTTGAAGCTCTTAATCCTGAAGGAATTCTTCTCCTCTGATCCTCTCCGCTGTAGCTTTCTGTACGCACTAACCCCTGCTCGTGTGTTCCATCATCACAATCAGCAGATATTATATACTTTAATTAGATAAAGCATTCTGCGTCTAGCTGCGACCTTCAATATGTTGTTTTGGAGATACAGCTGCAAGTGTTGCATTCATGAGAGAAGAGAGAAATGCTGCTGAAGAGTAAACAAAGAAAAAATAAAATAAAAAAGAAATCTGTCTTGGAAATGGGCTGTTTTTTTTTTTTTGTATTTTGTTTTTTCAGTTGCTGGAGAAATGTTTTATTAGGGGACCGCCGAACACCTGCCTTAAAATGTCGTTTCAACATCTCCCGAATGCCATTTTGCTTAATTGACTTGGAAATGGCCCAAATGTATTGCTGAATGCGGTCTAATTAATATTAATAATAAATGCCATTATTAACATCAAAGAACATCTGGTGCCCCTGTTTACCCCACCGCCTTATATGAAACACATTCTGCTGCTGTTTTAATCTCACAAACATTGCGGGGGTAAACAAAAACTGGCGTTCGCCTTATTTTCTTCTCTTTTTTCCATTTTTTTTCTTTTTTTTTGGCTCTCATGTTTTACTTGCTCTTACTTCTGCTGCCAGGAAGGGTCAGTAAGGAAACAACAAGTATGAGGTGAGGCGGCGTATAATTTAGAGCGTAAATGCTCTTTTGTGGTTGCTGCCCCCCTTACTCCGCCATTTTTATTTATTTATTTTTTTCGCTTCTCGTACTGCTGTTCTTCATTTAGACCTGCTTGCTGTAATACCTCTGAGACTTATTTAATCCTCTGGAGAATTCCTATAGAGAATAAAGAAATAATTAAATAAATAAATAAAGTTGCATCTGCACATTAGGGAGACCCTCGCATTAGGGCCTCCTCGGTAACCATAAATCAAGAGACGAGTAACTTTAATCTAAAATTTCATTTAGTAGTCCTTGTCAGGTGGTAAAAGGAAGGGGGATAATGCAGCAGTGTTTAATGATAATTGGTGTTTGGTTAATAAATTCTGCAAGTTCAGATTGTGTTCTCGCAGTGGCTGGAATGCTAGCATCAGCAGTGTAACTAAACCTCAAATTGATTAACTTGCATGAACCAGACGCTCACAAAGATGGCACCGGTCCAAATAAAAAAAATTAAAAAAAGAAACAGAATGAAGGGAAGGGGTGCTGGGAGGTGTGTGTGTGGGGGTCTGTTTGTGTGTGTGGCGGAGGGAGCGTTAGGGGAGTGAGTGAGTGAGTGAGTGAGAGAGAGAGAGAGAGAGAGAGAGAGAGAGAGAGAGAGAGAGAGAGAGAGAGAGAGAGAGAGAGAGAGAGAGAGAGAGAAAGAGAGCACAAGCAAGCATCAGGCCGGATGGTGTTTTGTTGCTCTGGTGTAAGGAAATCAAGTCCCCCCGGGCACATTTTTAAAAGCCTAATGCCTTTCAAATGATGTCATCACGTTTTACTCTTTCTCTCTCCCCTAGCACCCTCCCGCTCACCCAATCTCTCTTAATATCTTTTCCCCCTTTTCAAACTGTTTCCGCCACCCTTCCACAGTGCACACTCGCACACACACACACACGCACGCACACCCACACACACACACACACACACACGCACACTCACACACACACGCACACACACACCCACATACACGCACACACACACACACACACTCACTCTCTCTTACCCCTCTACCCCTGCGTCCCACCCTCCCCAATCACTTATTTGGCTGCAGAGAAAGGCGATGGGCTCCAACCGGAGTCATGTGACACATTAGAATAATGGCCGAGCAAAAAGCAAAAACATCTTGTGTTTTTATGACTGATGTGCTTTTTACCCCCATGTTTTATTTCCTGAAAGTGATATCACGCTAATCAAAACCACAGAATGTTTAGAGTGCAAAGTGTGATTGAAAGAGCACCATTAAGGAACTGGCAACCCCGCCCCTCCATTGGCCGCCACCAACCAACCTGCATCCCTGGCACAATGCACGCACTCAGTGTTGTCGGTTGCATTTGACATTTTTGTTGTAGTTGTTTTTTTTGTTTTTTTTTTCATGTATTCTGTTAATGGGAACTGGGTGTGGCCGCCGGAAAAAAAGGAGGAGGCAGCCCAGCCCTACCCGCAGGAACATGGACTCGTGTGAAAATCCGCGTCAATTTAAGCGTGCGTCAGTCAGTCAGCTGCCAGGCAAAGCCTCTGAGATTCCGGCAACGCGAGGTCAGCGGGGAGCGAGGTGTTCCGCGCGCATGCTCCCGTTTTGCACTCGAGCTCCAGCCCGTTTAGTCAGAGGGGAAGTGTGTGTTCACGAGTGTGAGTGCAGCAGACAGCAGGCAGAGTGACTGATACTCAGCCTGCCTCCCAGATGGCCTGCTCAACTCTGCTCCAATCTGATCTCAGAGCCTTTGTTCTGGCATGTTCCATTACGACGCCATGACACTGGTAAAGACAGAGGGGAGAGGAGCTGGTCTCAGATCAGATACAGCTAAATTATACATGTATATATATTTTTTTCTTTTTTGTTCCCCTCTCTGTGCTACTCTTGTACTAGCAAGTCACAGTTTGGCATTTGTCATGTTTTTTTTTGCTTCTTTTTCTTCTTCCTGTGGTAGAGGGAAGAGCGCACTTTATAGATAATAAATAAAAACTCATTCAATGGGTTTAAGCTTTTTTTTGTAAGAATAAGGCTTCAATATTAAATTTAAAGACATTTTTATATTTTCTATTTTTCATGGAGACGTGGTCTTTTGTTGAAGCAAAGGCTTAAAAAAGCCCCGGCTGACACATATAACAGCTACTCAGCAGGATGTTTTGACATTTGGAGATTTTAAAGAGATTTGGATGAATGAGAACTTATACATGCTTATTTTAAAAATATAAATACATAAAGTTCAATTCATGGTCTGTTTCAGGGGTGCCAAAACTGTATTGTCAGAACTCAGAAGGACTTCAGGGTTTGAAAGAGACATTGTTTCGCCAGAATTTAAGGATTTTGCTGGTTTGGCCTGTTAAAAGAAATATGTGTCCGGCGTTAGCAAAAATTGAGTCATTTAGGCACAATGACATTGGGATTTGGTTTAATCTATTTTTTCAAGAGTGTGTGGATGTCTTTGCACAAGAAATTGCAAAAACTTGGTTAAATATTTTGTATTTTAGTAATGTTTCAACTTATCTTCAATCTTTTTCCCCAATAAAAAACAAAATAATAAATCTGCTTCAACCAGCTGTGCTGGGAGGCTAAATTTGTTTTAGTTTTGGGTTGCAGTCAGGGGCCTCAAATGGCACCAGGGCCACACTTCGGACACCCAAAGTCTAATTGTTCATTTGTCTTGTGGGAATTAAAGATGTTAACTTGTCTCTTTGTACTTTAATGGCTTCACACTATTTTTTGTATTTCTTTTTAATATAAAGGTGAAGAAAAGTAAAGAATGTGAGCTTTTCCAAAGTGGGAAATGTAGAATTAAAGAGCAGGAGTGGCGGGCCCCTCTCGCTGGTGACAGTCACTGTAATGTTGTGTCTACTGCAGCAAACCTTTGCATAAATAAAGGGGGGGAGAAAGCAAGTGAAAATCAATAATCAGAGAGTAGTTACAGCTGGGTGTCAACAGATTTGACGCTTTCTCTCCCTGCATCACACACCCCGCTGTGAACGATGATGCCTAATATACAGTGTGACCTTCAAAATGTCATAAAAGTGTTGTGCAATAAAGTGTCAATATTTGTGGTTATATGGAGCAGGATGACTTTTACAGTAATTGGAACGGCCACGTTAAAGCTACGGATCAGTCAACTGATTAAAGACGTGCATGCCGGACGGCCGGCTTACTGCCCAGGAATGATGGGCGCTCACGTCTTGCATGCGCGCTCACACACTCACCAAAAGGAAGTGCAACCAAACTTGTGTTGCTCTTCCTTTTTTTTTTCTTTCTCTTGTAGCGTTAGTGTGTGTGTGGATCCGTGTGCGTGTGTAAGGGTGTGTGGTTATGTGTGAAGCTCATTTATTATTGAAGGGCTGTTATATGCCAGGAGAGCACACTCTCATCCTCTCAGTAGTGTGTCTTCCTCTTACAGGAGCACTATTAACCCTGACACACAAGGACATGCTTGTCTGTGTGTTTGTGACAGAAACAGAGAGAGAGAGAAGCGCGCTTGTGTGTGTGTGTGTGTGTGCGTGTGCGTGCGTGCGTGTGTGTGTGTGTGTGTGGTGTTGTGCGTGCATGTGCATGTAGGTGTGTGTGGTGGTGTGTGTGGTGGTGTGCGTGCGTGTGTGCGTGTGTGTGTGTGTGTGTGTGTGTATGCGTGTGTGTGCATGGTATGCGTGTGTGTGCATGGTGTGCGTGCGTGTATGTGTGTGTGTGGTCCAGTGTGTGCCCCTGCTTCTAATCTGTGTTTTGGATTTTTTAATTTTAAACCCCATCTGGGATGGGCAGGTGGGCCAGTGTCTGTTACACGATGCTGGGAACTGTTGCCAGAAAGGGATCTGTACAGTAGACCAGTCAAAATATGTTTCTGAGAGGCGTCTATGGCTACAGTATGGTGGAGTCCTGGATGGATCCCTGGGGGAATTGCATTTGATCTTATTTAATTATTTGTTTACGTACAGCCGCTGCTCTAAACATGTCTAAGTGAAAATGTCTGTTAATACATGAGGATGTGCACAATATGGTCATTTTAAAATATTTTCTTATTTTCCAGTATGGTTTATGTGAATCATACGCTTATTTGTGTAGCAAAATAAAGCAAGAGAATTAAAGATAACTACATTTTAAAATAAACATATTAACAGAGTATGTTAATATTCTGTTAATAAAATGTAACAGAATAACATTAAAATTCACAAATGACACTAAAAAGACAATTTAAAAAAATGCTAACCTTAAAGAAGGAATGAACCTTTATAAGAAATTTTAAAAAAGTGTTTAGTTCTCATTGACCACAGCTAATAATGCTTTGAAAGCTCATGCTGTTTGGTAGTTGGTTCCAGAGCTAAGGGACATTTGAACTAAACATTGCCAAGTTTTAGTACCGAGAACACTTTGGTGATTTAGAGGTATAAAGTTATGTCTCAGCAGGATTGATATGGTAAGATGTGTAGTGCATGATCTGGGCCAGGGAACCATATAGACCGAAAATACATGTGGTCTGAAAAAGGTGCTTTGAGGAACTCCATATGTAATCTCTTCACTTAGATTTAGAATTGAGAAATGACACAATGCTGGTCTATTAGCACAGTGCCACACATCAATCAGTCAATCATTCAGTGGATATGATTAACTGTCTGAGTGCAGTCCAGTTATTCTAACAGAATTTTTTACTTCGCTATCTTTCAGCCACATATGTTTTTGTTTCTTCTGTTTACAAAGTCAACACGTTTCTGATCACTAGATTAAAAAAGAAAAACCACGAGAAAATCATATTTGCCATTTCCATAAAGCTGAAAATAACGGACAGACTCCAATGTCCCCTGAAAATAAGATTTAAATCTTAATCCGTGTTTTTACATGTGCTTTTACAGTCTGTTCATTGTACACAAATACGCCACACAAGCCAAACAGAAGCAGCTGGTATTTAGTATCTGTGCATTGTCACACATTTATATTTAGGCCGCCTTTCACTTTCAGTCGTGATAAGTGGCGTTCAGGCTGACAGCAGCCCGGGTGGATGGAGCTGTGTGTTTAGTGTCAGCGTGGAAGAAGACTTGCTGACTTGGGTCTTTCTATTCTGTAAACCTTATTTGACTCGACGATAGACGAGGGTGAAAAGGGGGTGGGGAGTGGCAGAAAAGAAAAGTGTGGGCGTCTGTTGAGAAAAGCTTCTCATTGTGTTCGATTTTGATTCTTTTTTTTTCTCGCCCCCCGCCCCCCCATTTTTTATTTTTTTTTTGGTTTTGTTGCCGTTTTCTTACATATACCCCAAATCCTTTGGCAGATAAGGAAATAAATACATTTTATTACTGCACAGTATGCTTGGTGTGTCCCATAAATACAGTATTGACAGCATCAGCATAGTTTAAAAGTTCGTCATCAAACTTTATTTGAGTACGAAGGTCAGGAAAAACTCAATCACAATACAAGCGACCACAAAATCAGCTTTACTATGAATATGTTGAACAAACTGTTTCAAGATTTGATTCCTCTGAAGTGTTTGGTTTTCTTTCTCTTTCTCTTCATCATCACCTCTACATCTTCATCTTTTTAACAATCCACTTTACTGTTTGCTAAAACCAATGCATCTCATTTTAGCTAAATATTTTTATTAAAATCTTAGGATAGTCATTCAAATGTTTCAATCCCATGTATGACTTAAATCAGTTGTATATTCTGAAAATTTGCATTAAGGCAAATTTGCATTTTTTTTCTATTCAGACCTGCTATCTTCTATGACATATGGTAAATTAACGCCCTTGGTCAAATCCAAAGAAATTATTTGGACTTCTTACAGCTTAATAATATTTATTGGACCCATTATGTCACATTTGCTTACAATAGGCTTTGAAAATGTATGAAAACTTCTCCAAGGTGGATACGACATGTCCTGCCAAAGTGGATAAATGCAAAGATAAATGAACAAATTTCAAAACTTTAAATATTTGAAATATTTTAGAAGAAAATTTGCTACTTGCTTTGTTTAATGCAAATCCAAAATCTGTATATGTGAGATAGTGGCATCCAAATCTTTTGTTTTTCAATCAGTTGCTTAGACATAATGGACAGATAGACAAAGAACTCACAAAGAAATTGAACCCCCGTCACTGGGGGGGGGAGAAGTGCGCCCCCGTCACCGCACCCCACTGACTCCCCAAAAAAAAATGAGTTCAACATTTTATTGTTCCTTTAAAATCTGTAATTTTTAAAATAATATTCAGTATTAGGTTTTGTTCATGTACTCTTACTTCTATCACAACATATTAAACAGAACTTAAACAGATAACGCATTTCTAATTTTACAGCTTTAGGACAAAGAAATATGTCAACAACAAATTTCTGTTTTCCTGTTTTCTTTTTAAGTTGCTTTTATTTGTTCTCATCCCTTTAAATTCAGCACATGACAGACTCCTTATCGTGGGTACAAGGCCAGTGTGTACAATCTGACGGTGACACCCTCACCTCAGATTATGCTGCTGTCAACACATTCCCAGGTTGTCGTCACTCATCTTTTAGATTCCTATTCGGGTGCTGATTGTGTTGATAACAGACTGCTGTTGCACTAAACTGTGCATCATCGTTTTTTGGCATGCGGAGGAAGTGGCGGAGGGCTGGGTCAAAACTGTTATCACCCTATCATATCTCTGACAGCTTCCTGTCAAAATCAGGTCGCAGGAAGAGATGCAAGGAGATCCTGCGATGCTGACAAAGCCAAACCACTCTCTTTCTCTCTCTCTTTCTCTCTCTCTCTCTCTCTCCCTCTCTTTTATTCTGCTTTCTTTTTGTCTGCCTTATTTAGCAGTTTTAATTCTCTTTGCCACTTAGCATATGCTTAATAGGACTGGTGATGATAGTGAAGGTTGTGGGGGGGAGGTGGGGAAGGGAAGAAAAGCAGTGGGAGTGAGGGGTGTGGTCTCAGTGTTGGGGGTGTGTGGATGGTTGGGTTAAAGCGGTGGCATCTCAGAGCTTTGGTGTTTCTAAAGAACCAGAAAAGTTTATGAACCGTCAGCGTTCTGTCAGGGAAGGAAAAAAGCTCAGCTCGTGAGCCTGTTTGATGCGTTTGTGCTGTTTGCTCATTCGGCACGGTAAAGGAGGGACAATGACTTACGAACAGCAGACAAAGACACAAAAAAAAGTGATGTGATGTGAGGAGGGCTGGTTTGATTTGGCACTCAGCACACCGTCCATTCACCCTCCCCTCCCTGTGTTGTCTCTGTGTTTACTCCAGATGCTGGGGAAGACTTGGCGAAGGCAGCGGTGAGCCTGCAGCCGCCTCCATCCCAGGTCAGGGAGCGGAGCATCGGCTCGTCCTCTAAGGACTGCCCCTATTGCGGGAAGTCCTTCCGCACCTCCCATCATCTCAAAGTCCACCTGCGGATACACACAGGTCAGTACAGTTAGCATCGTGTCAGTAATTTCATTCACTATTAAACATTTATTGTACTTCATGCAAAATTTACTTTACTACTTGTACTGACATTTCTTCTGGGGTTAGATTGACATATTGGGTTCTGAATATTGGCCTAATCACATATTGGACGGCTTTGTTACATGATGGATATGATGCAAATTAATCAATTGCATATTTTCCAAATGAGAACACAAGAAATCATTATTGGTAATGAATAACTATAAAGAAAGGAAGAAGGAAGAAAGAAAGAAAGAACAAAAGAAAGATTTTGATTTTAACAACACATTTATTTTTCAATGAATATACATTATGACATCAGAATTTACCCTAAGAAACAACCACAGAAACACAGAGTGAAAAGTAAATGTCCATAAACCACAGAACACACAACATTGTCAAAACACCACAGAGTAAAAAACTCAGATTATTCATCACTGAAAAGAACAGAAATGCAGCTTTTACTGTCTCTAACCATCAAAGTAAACATAGTGTCAACTTTTCCCACTGCAGTATTATTTATCTTACTTCTTCTACTAATATAAATGGAAACTTTTGCTTATCCAATCTGAAAATTTAACAATCTCCCCTTATTAGCTTATTTGTGTCAGTAACATGCACCAAATATAAAAGCTACTTGAGACAAATAAACTCCACATTTTTTAAAAACATCTTCCAACACAATTAACAGTGGTGAGAGTCATTTACATTTAATGTAGAAAAAAATAATGTGAGGGTGGAGGGGGTTTGTATGGTGCTGTACTTCTGCATATGAGAATATGGTGATACGGTGAGGCTTAGGATTGGCCTGGAATGTTTTAATATATTGTTAACTACATTTAGCTTACTATACACATCCACATGTTTATACCTGACAAAGTATATTGAAATATCATATAGATGTATATGGTGCCATGAATTATAATTCTTTTTTTGACATAGAATAATAGATCTTTACATTTAAGTTTCTAAATTTTAGTTTTTAGGGTTAGATATACAGTATGTACCGGACTGTTGCTAGGTGTCCCTTTGGCACAGAAATGTCTGACAAATTAGATGCTCTTAACATATTTAGTTATTATTAAAAACTAGAGGCTTGATATTGTACAATAGTTGATATTATATTAACAGGTTGTGTCTTTTAAATGTAGAATGGTAAAATGTGTGGTTTGGAAAAGTGTTGTTTTCAGTTCTATCAAAGGGTAAACTATGTGTAAAGGATGCAACATAAAGGCCATAAGCTGCAGGTTTCACTGTTAATATTTGAATAGAAATGGCCAAAATCCTGTTACAATTCACCTATGACATTTTACTCATATTACTCCTAAAACTGCAGAGGGACATACATTTCAATAAAATCATAAGACAGAAAAAAACAAGATATTTGAGAAGCTGGAACAAGGTTTAATTTGTTGTACTTTTGTTGTGTAATCGAGTTTAAACATTGGATAATCTTGAAAATCCAGATTGAAGAAAATTTACCTGGTCAGGCATTTACCAACAGGCTCATTTGCATGGAGAGAACTAAGTAACCTACATTTGCCTGGTCAAAGCATTATTGAGCAAGGCATTAAGATCCTTACCTACAGCTTACCTGGATCACCTAAATAGGATTAAGAAGGTTAAGAGTTCAACTGAACTCTCGTAATGGAAATACATACTGCATCCTAAAAGGGTTCACAATCTTGTTAAAATGCCAGTTTTTTTCTAATATAAAAACATCCCTCCTTCATAAAACCTTTAGAAACCTTTTGCACCTTTGTATGTGTTTATCCCACAATATCTGTTTTTTAAGTTAAAATGCCCAAAGTATACGTCAAATTAAAGGTGGAACAGCTGCGTTTCCATTAGAAATATATATTTCTACATATAATATAGAAGTATATTAACTTTTTCAATATTACACTGATGTTGGACAACAAAACAATTCTATAATTGTGTTTTTCAATTAAATAAGAAACATAATTGAAATCATACATGAATAAGTTCACGCGTCATTAAAAACATCATCCTCCTACCACTTCCTGTCGTCTTCTTCTTCTTCATGTTTTGTGGCAGTGGTAACATGTTGTTTTTGATCATGTGACTTGTGTCATGTGAAAAAGTATATTCATAGCAGTTTTGTGAAGTAAACTAATTACGAAACAGCCAAAAAAACCACCTCATCCTCGCAACAAAAACTTTTTTCAATTAAGTAAAGTGTTTCAATTAAGTAAATTTATTTTTCAAATGTCAAATTACACAATCATCTGGTCAATGGATTGATCCTCTGGTCAAAGGAAATGCAGGTTTTTAATGTCACAAAAACCTTCTGTGTCCATAAAAGTGGAGGATTGAGTCAAAAAAAGTTAACCTGAGCTGAAACCGAACCTAATTACAAATCCTATTTAACAGTTTAAAAAAGTCTGTTCTTATTTGCTTGTGTTTCCTCTTTGTCTGTCAGGGTGCTGACATGATAGGGAGCCCCCTTTTGTTTCCTCAATGAAAGCACATATTGATCCGAGGCCAGGAGAAAACCTTCAATCTGCACCATGCTAACACATCCAGTAACACTTACCAAATTAGATTTCTTAAGTTAAATAGCACAACCAGGCTGTGCTACCCCAGCAGCACTCCAGTAGCTGGTGATGACTTTGGGAATCATTTGATATCTGTTAGGTCAGAGAGCTGAGTTATGTCTGCTTTGAGTAGTATGTTGCAGTAAGAACACCCCTGAGGGCCATATTTTATCATGAAGGAAGTGCAGGCCTCCACCTTGGCCTGGTGTTTTACAAAACATTTAACGAAATACGCCGCTAGACCAATCTGATTTCCTCCACTGTATATTTTACATTCATTCGTTCATATTTCAACATATAGTGAAACAACAGAGGAGTTCCACCCCGCTCTTCTGCAAAACTTGGAAGGTTTAGTGAGGATGTTGTCTTTTCAAAAGGAATGTATCCTTGGATATGGGCCTGTTTAAGCACAGATTTAATAGTGTCTCTTCCACACATGCGAAGGGGGGAAAAACCAGCTTGATGCATCCCCAATATGTGGTCTTTAAATCATTCCTATGCTCTAATCGGAGCAGCTCCATTATCACCACAAGATGACTTCTGCAGGGGCTGAAGATCTGCTCTGTGCTCCGGTGACAATGCAAGGAAATTCATAGATGACAGCCGAGCTCTCGTTACCCTAATGCAAAGTGACTGACACAATAGAGTTGCTTACCGAGCTGGCCAAGGCAGCATTGTGCAGTGCAATGCGGAGATTAATGAGTGACTAACACCGGCTTGAAAGGAATGAAGTGAATTTAAATTCCTCAAAAAGTTAAAGAGCTAATGTTACAGTATTAATTTCCTCTTGAACATCGAGTGGGAAAATATCCATTAGCAAAATTAACCACAGTTTTCTAGGTAGCTAACATTGTGCGACTGTGGCACTACAGTGTGGGGCCAGAGCTAATGAACACACTGCAGAGGGTGATATTTCATTATACAAATTAATGCTCACATTTTAATGGGAAAGTCACATAATGAATCTAGGCTTCAGTGACAGCAATTAGAGGCCCAGATTGTCCCCTTCTGGACAAGGCACTATTTAGCAGTAAGCAGCTGTGTGTAAAAAAAAATAAATAAAAAAAGACCTCGCTCCTGACAATAGCTTCACATAACTTCAGGCCGAAGCACATAGCCAATAAGAGTGCCTGCTCACTTTAAATGAGCAGAGGGAGAGAGAAAGAAATGGAGACAGGGGGAGAGAAGAAGCATGACTTGCCCGTGTCATTTAACCTTAACCTAACCTTGTAATCAGGATGAATCAAGAGGGACCTGTGATCTCCGTCTCTATTCCTCTCAATCCTTTGGGCCCCTCCCTCTCCTCCTTTCTGTTCTTTCTCTGAGTATCTCTGTGGGGTTTTTTTCAGTGCATTTACCTTTTTCTCATCCTTTCCTAATTTCTTCTCTTCAGTGTTTTTAATACAGTAACAGTGCAAGATTTAATATTCCCCTGTAGAGCACACTTAATATCCAAAGTTCCCCTGTGCATATAGCATCCCTTTATGGTGTGATTTTTCCCTCTTTAATAATTGAACAGTTAGTCCTGACAATGTGAGAAACACTGCCAGATTACCCCCAACTGCTAAAAGACAAAAATGCTAGCAATAGAAGATTTATTCTTGACAACAACCATACAATAAATGTATTTACCAAAAAAAAAAATCTAATGAGCACAAGAGTTGACGTATTTAATAAAGTCAGTTTCTGTTGTGACGTTATTCAAACATCACCAAGATTTTGGTGAGTCAAAGAAAACAGAATTACCATGAAAGCTGTAAAATATGTTTAGTATCTGAATGAAGGAAAGAGCATGACAGAAAAATTATTGTATAATGAATGGACTTTATGGTGTTTTCACAACTGATAGTCCAGTTGACTCGATTCGATTAACTTGGCTTTCTTTCACATTGCACTCATTGTGTCAAATGAACCAACCCTTTGAAAATCCTGTTCCCGTCCTCACCTGTGGTGGCGCTGCACCAAGAACTGCTGAAGAAAACAACACGAAAACCTCTGAACAACGCCCTTCTTCACCAAATGTAAACAAAGATGCAGTTGCAGGATTTCTTTGTCTTTGGTTTTTCAACAATGGCCTTTGTATGAGCCATTTCTCCCACTAGCATTAGACATGTTTTGGTTGTAGTTACCCTCAATGCCTAAGAGAGAGGCCAAAGCGGGTTTCTACCATCTGAAAACTCTTGTAGGAAACCATGTAGACTCATTCGTGTCTTCCTAGGTTGCTGCTATATTTATGTAGCAACCTGTGACACACTGTGGCTCATTGGGTAGAATAGACATCCTGCAATAGGAAGGTTGCAGGTTTGGTTACAGCCTCCCCTTGTAATATTTCAGGATAGCTATGTTTCTATCCAATTGTCATGGATTTTAACAATTACAAAGAAATAAAATAGCGCTTGTATAATCACTGCGACACTTTAGAAGTTATTTGAAGACGGTAAAATGATAGAAGTCCTGTTTGGTCTTGACCTTTGTCAGCTTCAGCATCTCAGACCAAATAGTCTGGATTTACACCAAACAGAATGTTGTCTGCATCACACTACATACTATGTGCTTACAACCTTTCAGTAAATCCTCACTTAAAAAACCCATAACTATCCCCCCAGATATCTGATCACATTCACACTATTTTGTTAGTTTTACTTCTAGACTTTCATGCCCCTTTTTAATAAAATATATCTTGACAATTAATACAGGAAGAAAGGAAGACTATTAAAATGCTGATATTAAAGGTCTTTTTTTGTTGTTGCTTGGTTTCAATTAACACACCTTAATTAAGCATTTCTTCCTCATGGTCGCTATGACATAAATCAAATATTTCCATTGTTCTAGCTAAGCTAAAAATCCTTTACCAGTTTTCTGTCAGCAGGTGCTCAACTGTGTACTGAGGTGTATGCAGGCACATTAAAGGCCATATTATATGATAATATTTCCACCTCTTTAACGCAGCGCCGCTATGCGACTCATGTTGTGCATACCCACTTTTTACACCACTGCCTGTCAGTTGTGCCACTATAATTTCCCCCTCTGCAGTAAGTATAGACAAATATTCACAGGATACCTTAACCTTCTGTGAAAAGGTTTAGGTGTTTACACAAAAATGTTAAAATACAAGTTTGTTTTTTAGTTTTTTGTTTTTTTTTTCAACAAAATAGTAAAAAAAAATATCCCCATGGATATATCATCATGCATAACTGAAAACATAGTGTATTTATTATGACAGGTGTAATAATATTCTGTGCCTTTTTTTTTTTACTAATTTATGCTAATTGCAAAGAAAATTAAACCTTTTAAGTTCAATGGCTTATTGATTTAAAAGACTTGAAACTGGTCACAGCCAGTCAACATCTTAACAGTACTTATCTCTGAATCATTTGAAACCACGTCACAGCTAACAAAATGTTCTATCTGTCCTATCCATCTATTTAATGCTAAAAATAAAAAAAATAGTCTAACAAACTAACAACTGTGAAAGTTGACCAATCTATTTTTAAATACCATAAAGCAGTTTCCTGGCTTTGATGCAGGAATGATCTGTCATGTGCCTGGGAAGTTGTGCTGTTTGGCTGATATCAATTAAAAGTGGATTAACGGGTACATAATGACCTTTAGCAGTAAATTGTGTGTAATGTTGCAAGGCAGGATACAGTATATTCCCCAGATGTCACACCAGGCCCCTGACGTATGATGGAGCAGATGTCTTAGCCAGTCCAAATGGCTCTCTAAGACACAACCACACACGCCTATACACACAAGCACACGCACGCACACGCACACACACACACGCACGCACGCACACGCACACCCACACGCACACACACACACACACACACACACACACGCACACAGTGTTGAGCTGACACGCATGCATAAACATGTGTTCACACACATTCCAAATGGTGCGCACACACGTCCATAAACACAAGGAGAGGCAGAAATGCACAAGTCATCTGTTTCACTTGCTCCAGATAGTCCTGTGCTTAATTTTAATGGGAAACGGACAGAAACGGATCACTCTGAACATTTGTTTTTGCCTTCAGCTCGCCTTGCCCTATAAGCATCAGTAGGATGGGGTTATGTGTAAAATATTTTGGAATGTTTGTCTTTGTCACTTTAGATACACTGGATGTAAAAAGAAAGTGTACACGCCCCTGGTATTCACCTTTGTTAGAGGACGAAAAAAATATTAATAATAATAACAAAGAAAAAACTACCTAGAGTAGCCTGTTAGCCATTACATTTTGATTTAGACAATTTACCTACAAGGATTTTTTCAAATCTAGCAGATTGTGATTACATGGCTTACCCACAGCCCTCTTGGGGAGACCCCACAGATCCTCTGTCAATTTCAGTTTTAAATCTAACGGGAGCATTTCAAAACTTTATTTTAGGTTGATGTAGCCATTCTATTGATTGATTTTCACTCTGGATATGACATTTTTTGTCAATATTTATCTGACAAAATATTCGACTTTGATTTTATCAAATCGTAGCACATTCTACGTCAAGGTTGGGGAGAAACTTAAGCTCAAGATGTTCCATTAAAGGTCAAAAATGATGTATGTGAACAGGGGTGTGTACATATTTGAGACCGACTGTATACCTTGTTAGTGCATATAAATCTTTATTTTCCCCTTAAACATTAACAATGTCTTATTAGGGAAGAAAAAACAGAGGATGGAAAAAAAATCTTATCAGTCTAATTTCTGTCTAATTTGGCTCTTAGAATATCATTTTGTCCAGTTAGAGGAATTGAGAATGATCATTTGCATCAGGGACGTTTCCTTATTAAATCAGCACTGAGCCTCTGTTCGGCAGCTCACAGGAGAAGCACTTATTGGGTTAAAAGCTCATCTCGTATGGTTTATTTTAAATATACTCTATGCTTCACAGACACTCTGCTGTAAGAGAAAAGATATCAAATCATTGTCTTTCTTTCTCCAGTCAGGGTTATCTGTCTCTCTCCATGCTCTCCTTCTCCTTTCTTTGCTTTTTTTCTCTTATTCTTTCTTTTTACACTCCTCAGCAGTTCCACCTTCAATTTTCTTTTGTATAGCCCCCTATTCTTTTCTCTCCCGTATCAATATTCTATTGAGTTGGTGTTTGTGGCCCTTTATTTGAGAACTCTGCAGTAGGTCTGCAGATCACAAAGTCTTTTTCTGGAATGGTGCCCTCTAAATAATGATAAATTACTTGAGCAGTATGCCATTTGCTAATTATATCCATGATTTACTACACAGCCCGACTTAAATCATTCAAACCAGCCTTGCGTAACAATGCTTTTTTTCTTCTCTATGAAATGTTTTCCATGCGTATAATCTAAATATTTTATTGGCATATACTTTAAATATATAGAAAGAATGCGTATACAACACACTACAGCCATCCGATTCCCCTTTTATTTATTTTTCCACTAATCTGCATGCCTTTACACACAGTTATTGTTAGCCCTTTTACAGAAATTCCACTCTGGCAACTTTTAATATGTATGTGTTTCAAAAAAAAAAAAAAAAAAAAGAGAAAGAAAAAAAATCAAGCTTAGCATTTTTTCCCTCTTTGTTCATTGTTTAATGAATCCAAATCTGGCTCAGACGCCAAGCCTATTATAATTGCTAGCAGGATGTGTTCTATTTCAACATAAGCATCATTCCTATGGAAGATCAACTTCAGGCAGAATAATGCTGGAGTTAAACCATCATCAGGAATATCCATGAATATGGATGTGAAGCATAAATAAACACATGTAGATGTTATAGAACAGATTCCTCCGTCTTTTACTGTAATATAAATCACTTTCATCTGTATCCTCTGTAGTGAATCATATTGTTCTTTATCACCGGGCTCCAAACAGACATGTGGTCCGCATGTGTTGCCTGCAATTTTCCCCTCGTCCTTTTATTACTTTTACATAGCAGTTTAGCCTAGTTTGTATTCTTATTTGATTCGCTGCAGTGTGGTCAGGGTTGCATTACTCTCAGAGCCCCCCACCTCCTCCCACCAACACACACACACGCACACACAACCCTACATCCCTCCACCCCACAGGAGAAGCTGCAAATGGGGAATGTCCGAGAAATTACACTCTCACTGCCAAGGCACACGCCTGAGAGCAAACAAAGCAAGAGAACAGAGACAGTGACCCCACTCCAAACACACACACACACACCCACGCACACACGCACGCACGCACACACGCACACACGCACACATATTTTGTTATAAATACAGGTCTAGTTACACCCTTCGAAGAACAGATAACATCCAGATAGTTTTGTTCTCAGATGAAATTGTCATCTGTACCAGTGAAGTGAAAGCAGCCTATAGTGAAACGTCTTTATGGTGTTGATATGAGTGATGGCTCACTTGGTGAAGCTGGATCAGCTCATGATCACTGGCCGGCTCCTGTCCTAACACAAGCATATTAACACTTATATAGACATCAGGCAGCGATGGACTGCTGACTGGAAGACAAGAGACTTCCAGTCAGTGGTAGTTGTTGTTGATTGAAAGGCTTTTCTGGTTCATTAGTTATAGCTTATTTTGTTCTTCTTTTCTTTGTTTTAGTATTTATGTATGTTTCTCAAACTTCCTTCTACTTTGAAAAGCTATCTTTTTTTCATGTAGCGAAAGCTGACATTTTTAATATGAACTAATATCCTTTCTCTTAGTGGTTAATGAAATGCATATCTCTTTGGTGAGCTCATTTGACCTAATTTTCTTTGTTGAGGGAGGTTACATGACCCTAGGGTCCACTTTCCCTGCTCCAATAAATAGATTTTGATACAGAATTAAAGTAATAAGCAGGTTAATTATTCACTGTTTTCCTTGTCTTTTTTTTCTCGCTCTCTGTCTCTGTTTTGGCTTCTCAGGAGAGAAACCCTACCGATGCCCTCATTGTGACTATGCTGGCACCCAGTCTGCAAGTCTGAAGTACCACCTGGAGCGCCACCATCGTGAACGTCAAAACGGCTCCAACACATCAGGCTCGTCCTCTGGCCACAACACATCTTCAGACCATAAAGACGATTCTGGGAAAGCAGGTAGTGGCATCTTCGCCCGACCAGATGTACTCCGTAATGTTTTCAAGGGCATGCCAGCCAATCTGGACTTCAGAGCTGGTCCGCTGCTGCCACATCAGTGGGCATCGGCTGGTATCATAGCGCCACACGAACGAGATCGCGATCGTGGGGATCGGCGTTTTGATTCGATCCATTCAGCTGAGAACCTGAAGACTCCGGATGGCCAATCCCCCATTGTTTCAGCAGCTGACAGTGCCGCCAGTTTCTCCGACCTAAGCAGGGCTTACCAAAGTATGATAGGGAACGGAGTCCACTTCCAAGGTTCTCTCCAAGCTTTCATGGACAATTTCGTCCTCAGCTCTATGAAGAAAGATGTTGCTGACAACCACAACCCTGTCCAGCTCCCAATTCAGCGCTACCATGATAACGGTGAGCCCAAAGCCAAACGTGTTGTCTCAAGTGACCAGGAGAAAGATGACAAACCAGAAGTTAAGAAGCATTCAGAGACTGGAAAGCCTGGGTCCCAGTATGAACCTCTCGATCTTTCTGTATCAGTACGTCCGGAGTCTGGACCCGGATCCCTGCCTGGCTCCTCAATCACTGTTCACGATAACGTGGCTTGGCACGGCTGCCTCTTCTGCTCTTTCTCTACTTCCTCTTTGGAGCTCATGGCTCTACACCTTCAAGCTAACCACCTGGGTAAAGCCCAAATGCAGCGGGGTGATGCCGGCAAAGAGATTCAGCAGGAGGTTCTTCCCACCAACTCTACCATTCATTCTTCTAATATCAAGAGCTCTGCTTTGGCGCTGGAGAGAGAAGGAGACAGAGATGGTGAGAAAATCCAGGGAGTTTGGAACAACCACATTGACCAACCGTACAACCCATTCCAAAGTGATTTCTTCAGGAGGTTTGGTGGTCTATATGATGGCTCTTCAAGAGTTACCCCAGGCCTTCAAGGTTATATAGCGGAGCAGGGACTGGAACTGCACAATCAGGTCATTGGAGGAACACCGTCAGCTGTGGATGACCAGATTGGTGACAGGGGTTCCTGTGGAGATACTGAGTACGACCGCATTGGATCAGATGAAGAAATCACAAAAGCTGGAGAGCACAGCACATGTGGAACCCCTTCAAACACCCCAAAGAGACCACAGCTACAGAATAACTCTGAGGAAGAGGATGATGACGGTAGAGTGGCTGAAGAAGAGGAGGAAAGAGATGATGATGATCAAATGGACTTGGAGAGAGAGGAAGCCAGTCCTGTTTCTGACCACAGCCAGTCTCACGCTAAACAGCTGCAAGATGACTCTTCTCTTACTCTAATGAGCAATGCTGGTTTACCAGTGTCCTCCACCACCATGAAGCCACTGTCTCTGGTTCCCCAAGCCCAGAACCAAACCCTGGCGCTGGACAAGCAGTGGCAGCAGGGCCTGGGCCTCCTGTCCTCGGAAGGTGCATCGGGACTTTTGAAGGCTGATCCACAGGCCCACCTAGAGCAGCAAATGACCATGCTGTCTGTCCTCCGAGCCTACAGTAATGACTCCACCCCTACGTTCAACGGACTGGGAGGCGGAAGTGGTGGATCGATCACGGGCAGTGTGAAGAGGTCTGATGGAACTGGTGAGCATGTGTGACACCTCATGACATAGTTAATACTGGAAAGCACACATACACATTTACAAATAACATCACAAAAACAAAAGCCTTATACCTGCATAAAACAACATTTATAAGGTAGATTAAATTGCACCACTGCTGCATACACATAAACCTCAAGCTCACAAATCCATAAACCCTTTATTTTTTGCTTGACACCCACAAAGGTAGTCCCAAACACTCACTAAATATCTCAAGATTGGCCCTGAAGTGATTTGAGCCTTATTTCAAGCAAGTTTAGAAGCTATCAGCCTGGCGACTAGCAACAGATTAATCTTTATTACACGTTTATATTACTGGGAGTGCAGTTCCTCCCTCCTGCTCCTCAGCATGGGGGGAATAACCCTGGATGAGTCAGAGCAGGACCTCAGTTCCCTGTACCATCTCCTCCACATGTCTCTTAACCATCTTAACCCTCATAAAGCCGGCTCCCAAAAGCCCATTACTTTATAAGATTCGTCGATCTATGACCCTGTGAAAAATGAACTGTCAGCTTTCATGATTCTGCTAAGGTTATAGCTGATCCTTGAGACTGAAGGAAAAAAAAGTCTTTTTATCTCACCCTCCCTATTTTTTACAGTGCTCGCTGGTTGCCGAGTGTCTGTATAAAAAGAGAGTAAAAACGAGTGCTGTTGGTCATCGGTATCCATGAGCCCTCTACCAGTGACACATAGTTAATGTCATTGGTTTTAATAAAAATGTTGATATTTTTTTGTTATGTCCAAAGCAAAAAGAAAATCAAGTGGCTGCAAAATGACAGCAAACTCGTTACTTATGGGCACAAGAAAATAAGATAATAATGACTATGAAGTATTCTTAAAAAGAGAGAAAGCCTTTGCAGCAGAAAGTCACACATGCAATAATCTGGAAGCTAGAAATGTAAAGTGGATAGCTGTGTTCGCCGTTACGAATATTTAACTTTGAATTTCAGGCTTTTCTTTTTTTTTTTACACTGCACTAATAATCACATTGAGGCATTATAGTAAACATGAGTAAAATCAAATCCTTTTTTAGAAGTCCTAGAATGTAAATGAGATAAAAGTGATTATTTAGCTTCTCCAAGATGAAGAAATACTTGTGCAGCTTTTCAATAACGTTAGTTATTTCACAAATTGCATAAACTTTGTGTTGCAATAAATATGAACTTTGAAAAGCAAAACCATAAGTTGGGTCAAATGTAAATTGTTTTCCAGATATAAACAGGATTTTGATTACCGTATTTTCCGCACTATAAGGCGCACCTTCAATGAAT
This sequence comes from Poecilia reticulata, assembly GCF_904066995.2. NCBI lineage: Eukaryota > Metazoa > Chordata > Actinopteri > Cyprinodontiformes > Poeciliidae > Poecilia > Poecilia reticulata. The sequence goes on from NC_088832.1 coordinate 1,475,302, forward strand.
TACCTATTTTAAAACTTTTTCCATATATAAGGCGCAACACATTATAAGGCGCATAGAATAGACGCTATAGTTAGGGTTGCCACCCGTCCTGTATTGAACCGATATGGGACGCGATTTGTTTCGTACTATACAAATGTGAATGTGTAATAATAAAGAAGTGGTCCCCGAGTACTTTATATAGTAGGCTGCCGCAGTCATTGTTTCACTCACGGTGTTGGTGTTGCGATATTGTGCCCAAATGCTTTCTGGGTAACACAGACCAACCGACAAGCCCACCAATCTCTCTTCCCATGAGCCCCCGCCGGCTTTAAATGTATAGGGACTGGTCCCTTGGTAACCATAGTTGAAGCACCCTGGATGAATATCTAAAGCCACTTTGTTGACATAAAGAATGTCAACAAAACAGTCCGACTCGGGTGGCGAGGAGAGCCACCCGAGTCGGACTGGACTCGGGTGGCCGGGGCGTGGCCGGACGATGGTCACCCTTCTCCGGTCGCGCACAGCATGTTTGTGGAGAACCTGGTGCTAAATGACCTGCAGACGACTTGATTATCAGGTCGGTACGTAGATAGGTCAGTCAAACTTTATTAACAAACCAGCGTTCTGACAACTATCCCAGCATGCACCGCGCGCTTCTTCTTCTACTGGCGAAAATGAAGTCGGCGGCTGCTTACCGTAGTTGCTAGACCCGTTGTGGCTCAATATTGGTCCATATATAAGGTGCACTGTCGGCTTTTGAGGAAATTGAAGGTTTTTAGGTGCACCTTATAGTGTGGAAAATTTGGTAGTTAAATATAAAAAAAATCACTATAATTCTGTATAACATACTTCACGTTAACTGTTAATTATTTTTCATTTATTTGGCAAAAAGTTGTTTAAAACTGCTGGGCCATTATAGTCATTAACTGTCAGTGCATTTGGTTTCTTATTGTCCACTTAGTTTTTTAATCTATGGTACTTCAGTTTATGTTTAACTGCAAAAATTGCAATTTTCTGATTGTATTTCTGTATTCGGGTGAAATATACTGCAACTAGTAGCTCGGTTTGGTCGCAGTCATCATCAAATGTTCTCTAAAAAACATCTGAGTTGTAGTTGAAATGAGTTGAGATAGAAGCATAAGGGAAGAGCATGGATATGGTGTTTTCAGGACAAAATAACATTTTTACCATCCTTGTTGACAACACGGTCAGTGTGTGCTATTATCCTTCCTGTTTCTGCCGGTCCTGGTTCATACGCTACTGCTGCGTGGCTGGAAGGGAAATAATAGGCACACTTGTCTCAGTAAAATGCACTATTACAGTCCTTCTTTATGTGTCCACTTGTAAACCCCTTGTGTTGGGGGGTCACCCGCAGCTTGAACAAAAAAAAAAAAAAAGAGACACACATTCCACTGTTACATGGTGGGTGGAAAAAAAAAGAAGAAGGTGGGGGTAGTAGCGCAGACGTCTGTAAAACTCAATTCAGACCTGGCAAAATGTGATTATCTTGAGTGGGTTTGCATTAGGTTTGTATGCAAATATGGCATAAATCATTAATATTGAAATTCTCCCCTGAATGTGCGGGAAGCGTCGTAAGGCACGCGTTGCACGTTTGGACTGACCGCTTCTTCATTAGTATGCCCGGAGGAGGCACAACGGGCCACAATATACATGAGTCTAGTTGCACTTTGACTTTTAACAGATATAGATGAAGATGTGAGGATTTACACAAACACACACTCAACCTGTCTGTGATATTAAAGCACGCCTCAAACTGGCCCTGAAAATTAGGTTTATCAATAAATGTCATTAGCAGCATCAGTGGCCCTGAGGTTTCTGTAATCAGACAAGGTATCTGGTTACTTAAGTACAGTTCATAGTAAAGATTGATATATACCCACACCATTTGCTGTACTCTAGGTGTGCTTAACACAATCAATACTTGGCTGTGCTGTAGACCTATCTATAGCCATGCATTATCAAACATGAAGTATTACATTATTCAAACGGTGCTGTACACGCCAGGTCTGCTTGCGAACATTGCTCCTCACGTTGTATTACTCACGTTACCTCAACCCCCTTGTTCACTTAATATATTAAATGTGGTGTGGGACTTTGGAAGGTTGAGACTGACAAGCTGGAGAGCGTCGTGCTCAGAGGATTTTAGAGCAGAAAATGGCAGCGCTCATAGCTGAGCACCTCTTAGAATTAGAGGAGTAGGCAAAAGAAAGAAGCCAGGGAAATGCTTGGATGTGTTCAATTAGACCCATCAGAATATCAAGGACTCTTATGGTATACTCTGTAGTTCTCCTAATAATTGCTGTTTTGTTTGCGTTAGTGAAAAAAAGGGCTCTCGCTTCGCTATTTTATGCTTTATAAATGTATGACAAATATGCTGTTACAACCTTTTGTTTTAATGCACGATCTTTGCGACAGGTACGAAACCTTTAGTCATCTTTCCATGGTTTTCTTCTAGATTCCTCCTCCAAACTTCTAAAGGCATCCATTTTAGATGAATTGGTGTAATCCTTGTTGACAAAATGGTTTATTTGTCATGCCTAACTGAATAGTTTACTGCCTTGCACAAGTTTTTCACACGCAAGTTTGCATATGAATGCAAGTAAACCAAAATTTACATGTACGACTTTCTTCGATATTGGGGAAATTTGCTCAATTAGTTGCAGTCCCCCTGTTTACCCAATGACTGTGAGCAGGATCAATAAAATCATTGTAACGTGTTCACGTTACTCTTGTTTTTTATTTCTTTTATTAAACAATGTAATTAAGCCATCTGTCTCCACATATTAATGCTCTTTCATGGAACCTTACCCTTTTAAAGATGAGATACATTGTACCACTAAGCATGAAACGAACTCCAGAATCTGAAACTTTTCTAAAAATTTAAATGAAAACAAAAAAACGATTGTCCAGTTTCCCTACTTTTTTCCCCACCAGATCAGTGTAGTCATGTCTAATTCAGCCATTTTGTGCTATTTTTGGTTACCAGTCTAACTTGATTAAAACTTGAACCAACATCTGAGTGCCCAGATGGAAATAACTGATGTTTCTCTGTTTGGACCAATACAAGCTCACTGGCGTCCCCTTCTCCCCCCCACGCCTCCCTCCTTTAAATTCCTGCATTTCACTTTCCCACACTCCAGGATCCATCCTTTTTCTGTTTTTCTCACTCTCAAGTCTTTCTTTCTTTTGCTTGTTGCTTGAGGGCATGGGCTCCTCCAGTGATTAAGCCATCTGGAGGCCTGTCTGTCTGTCTCTCTGTCTGTATGTCTGCATGTGTGTGTGTGTGTGTGTCTGTGTTTTACTGAGAGGAAGACTACTGTTTGTGATGCGCTTCCCCAAGCTCTCATTGTGCACCTCCATCGTGCCGGAGTGACAGTTCTGACGGCTGGTGAAGGCAAGGTGCTATTTCCCACGTGCGGTGATATTACCAGTTTAACTTGTGCAGAGGTGCATTATCACCTTGTCACCCAAAAGAACAAAATAGTGTAGTTTTCAAGGAGCAATCAAATGTAATAGCTGCTGTCAAGCTGCAAACCTGTTGCTCTCACTCTCTAAAAATATTCCCCCCCACTTACTAATTCCCATATATCAGTGGGCTGCTGAAAGCTTCTATCTGAAACAGAATCATATTCTTCCTTTCTTGGCTTTTCTCAGCCATTCTTACTAATACCACCAATAATATCGGTCACATCGTGTTTCCTGTAAGTACAGCGCAGTGAATGAGAGGCAGGATCGAGTTGCGCTTGATAAGAAAAATGGAGACGAATGGTGGATGATTGCAAAGTTGCATGACAATTATTCCATTCAGTGCTACAGAGACGGGATGGGGAGAAACCAGCATGAGAACAGTCACAGAAAGTATACGTATGTGAGTTTATATATTTGTGCAAATAAAGCGCTTTCATGTCTATATATTGTTGCACCCACCGCATGTTTGCAGAGTATTTGATATTGGAAAACATTAAACAATGGGTTATAAATTAGCCTTCTAACCCGATATATTTGACATGATCTCTGCTTCCCATCTCGTTAGTTTGCTGTTTGTTGCTTTTCTTCCTTGACTCCTGTAGACTTTGTTCAGTTTGAGTTGCTCCTCTTAAGAATGCAACGTTCCCTTCCCCAGGCGCCCTGGAGATGTGAAGAGGATGCCTCAGAGGAGTTGTACTCATAAAGCTCCTCATCCTCCGAGGAAGAAACAGAGAGAGACAGCACATTGTGTGTGTGTGTGTGTGTGTTTTAGAGAGAGAGAGGAGAGAGAGATTGAAAGAAAACAGCACTGCCAGGAAAAGACACGCAGGCATAATAACTACACTTACAAAGCAAGTCGACACATAATGAGACAATGCCGCAGCAACTTCAAGGAAAAATACAGATATATAAAACACAACAGAGAGCAAGGCAGAGCGGGGAGGAAAACAAGGGATTGTGGGGGTACGGAAAAAAAAAATTATAAAAAAACGAAGAAACTATGTCAACTTTTATTTCCTCTGCGATTCCACATCAATGGAGCCGTGCCGTGATACTAATAAAAACAAAAAAATATACACAGGTAGAGACGCACAGGCGGCAAGTTGCTGTGTTTGAAAAGCTCTGTGGCAATTAAGGACAAATAAGTTGCGTTATTTCCCCGTCGCAGGGAATGATCCCGACCACTTGCTAAAAGAATAAAAAAATAAATAAATCTTGTTTGATTTAACATAAAAAAAAAGAAAAGCTCAGACAAGCAAATAAATAAGAGCCAAATAAATAAAGTTGGCGAGGGAGAGAAAAGGGGGGGGAGGGGGGACAAAACCGCAGGGGGAATAAGAATAGCGAGCGTCGAAACAAATCACCCCGCAACGTTACAACATTAGCAGTTAGAAAATACACTTAATTCCTCAGCAGAGATGGATATAAACTGCATTGTTGCGTTGCAAATCCCACCGACTGGATTTAAACGGCTGCATTGTTTTATTAGGGAAATATGGGGGTGGAGGAACGCTGCTTATTCTAATTACAGTGATTTAATCAGGATTAGAGAGGTTACCTGGATGAGACGAGGGGGCATCTGTGGCAAGGGCACATGCTTTTAGACAGCCGGGTTCTATGCGCCGGGATGTTCCGAAGGGTCCCGGCCCTTATCGGAACTCATCTGCGAGCGCTTCCCAACACAATGGCTTTCTTTGCTCTTGGATGTGTAAACACTGGCCTATTTGTTCTGCATCTCTGTCCCTCTTTGCGCCGTCTTTATTTCTTTCTTTTTTTTTCCTCCCCTCCCTCCCTCTTGCCTAGTTAAACAGCAGGCAGAGGGAATCCATTTTAATCTGATTAATAACTTAGTTGATCACATATAACCCAATTTTCAGTCAGTGCCGTCCTTGTGCGCCCAGCCACGCCCGCGCTGACCTTTTCCAGTCGCCTCAGTAGCATTAAAGCACAATCAGCTCCATTGTTCTGTCAAAAAAAGCTGAGGATATTTGACATCATAACAAAAATTTAATGTGCCTATCTTTTTAAATGGGATATTTTTTGTTAAAGGCCAGGCATGTAGTTGAAGTGAATGTGTCTGTATGTTGAGGGTGTGTGTAGGTGCGTGTGCGTGTGTGTGTGTGTGTGTTGGGGGCTTACGACAAGTGGGATTTGTGTTTCCTGGGTCAAAGAGATGGGAACAAGTTTTCCCATGAATTCACAGTAATATGAATCATCCTTTTAAAACAGATATGGTTACATATTAGTTTTGAAAGGTACAGTAACTGTCTGAGGCATAAGCCACCTTGCAACACTGGGGCCCTTTGTTCCTTGCCGAGCTAATAACTGGCCCCTGATCCTCATCTCCTGCTGGTTAGGGAAGAACTCCCTCCCCCCCCCTCCCCCCCGCGCTTATCCTTTTTCTCCTGAATGTAACTTTGATTACACCGTTATATGAGCTTCATTTTGTCATTTCAGTTTCACTCGGCATGTTTGGCGCTGAGAGATTTGTATTCAGGATTGGCAATTATGATTAGAATGCCACAAAGTAAGCCTTGTGAGCTTTTTCTGAAATGACAAGTGAGAAATAGAAAGAAATATCCTTCCTTTTTTCCCTCTTTCTTCCTCTGTTCTCTCTCTCTCTCTGTTTCTCTCTCTATTTTTCTTGCCCATACACACAGGAAATATGAATCAAATATTCATGAGGTGGGCCGAGGCTCTCGTGCACCCATATGTTTCCTCATTCAAGCAGCTTGCAGTGGACAGAGGCATCCATCCAGCTAGTGTGACACAGCCGAGTGTGACAGAGAGCATGACAACACCCCTCCACCACCTATCACCACAGCCGTCGCCATCCAGCATGACAATCGTCAAATAGGTTGCATCAGATCAGACACTCGGCGCGCTCCTCGGTCTCCTCCACTGCCCCTCTTTGACTCCGGCTGTATTGCTTTAACTTTTTTTTTTATTTCTCCCAATTAGGGACGGGTAACGCAGGGTTAAACTTTCATTCTAATGCTCTGTGGTTTCTATTCAAGTAAAAAGTTTCACAGTTAAGCTGTATTTAAATCTATAACTGCAGTCTTTATGAGCCTGTCAAACCCAAGTAATATCTCTAACCCTGACTTGCTCTGTATGCATATTGAAAAGCACATGATATATGATTCTGGATGTGAGGAAATATCAGATTTTTTTTCTGAGTAGTGCACATATAGTGGGATCAAAGGTGTGGAATTCACAGAGTACTGATGCATCAGACCTGGGTATGTTAGCTGTCGTTGAAATTATATATTTTTTATACATATGGATCAGAAAATAAAATTTCCCTTGGAGATTTCAGGAAAGTGCCTCCAAGTGGTCAAATAAGTATCATTCAAGTTCAACAGAAAGTTACCATCAGTTTCACTATCAGTTTCAAGTATTTAGCATGCCAGCTGAGTGCGTAGCACAGTGGGAGATGCATTATGTTATTAATAGATTATTGTTGCAGTATGTGAGTCACTACCATGGCAGTGGCACATGTGGTGAAACCTTCTGACATTAAATAATCAGTGGCAACCTGGTTGATGTGGTTGTCAAACTGTGTACCACAGTACTGACATCACTGTGAGCCTATGCTAGAGTTTCATTTATCCAATGAAACAATTGACACGAAAGGGAGATACTTAAGAGTGTAACAGAATGTAATAGAATAAAACTGATCAAACTGTCCTTTACTAAAACAGCTACACTGAGTAGTGCAAGTTATGTTGCTGAACCATGCATAATAATTGCATTCGGTCATATTTTGAAACAAAACACAAAATTCATGGATGGCCTCATTCGACCAGCAGTGGAAAACCTTTAAAAACGTACCAGCTTAATCATACTGGTAGTTTTTCATCATAAAATAGGTTTGATGATCATAAAAGAGCTTTATTTTGGTAAATTGACATTTAAAACAGGGAAAAAAGTAAAATGCTATTTTACAAACCAATAATTTACCAATAAAGGAATAGGCTGAAGAAAAGGATTATATTTGCCCACCCTACTCTGCAGTCGACATTAATGAAAGATACTGTCCATATTCTTACATACATACATACATGCATACATTTGTATTTAAATATCCATGTATATACGTATATTCACATACTCACATTAAATATATATATGGTTACACAATATACACATACATATACATAATAGTATAATCTTTTATAAGTTTACATTTAAGGCTTTTTTAAAGCGCAACATAAAAGCACATAATTTGAAGTCATCATTCAGTTGATACCAAAGTTTGAAACAAATAACTGTCAAACTTTCGCAGTAAAACTTTGGAAACTTTGGAAGTAAAGTTTCTAGTAAAGTTTACTAGATTTTACATTACTTTAGCATGTTCAAATATTAACAAACTTCATAAATTATAAAGTATAGTTTATTAGTGATGTTTTTGCCACCATATAAGTTGTAAGCTTGCAAAGATCACAGTTCTCCAAAAAATGGAGAGGGTCCTCCCCTCCGAGCTGAATGTTTGGACTTAGATATTTTTCAGAGTTTCGTTCCTCCTGTAAAGTGGAGACCCACTAGTGGATGGGAGCATTCCACCGCTCCCATCCCAGCCTGGAGGGTCTCTTTCTGACCACGCCGTGCTGACAGCCCTTCTGATCTGAACGTTTGGACTGGGAAAGTTTGCAACGTCAGAACTTTTTTGGCAAATGTATTTCCATATTTCGCTTAACTCTTTTTCAAAATTGCCAAAAACCAAATCAAAATTGTGAAATTTGGGCAGAAAAATCTGCTGAACGTTGGAAACGTTGCTACCTTGTATGGTAAAGAAACTGCTCTATTTCATGAAAGATAACTGGTCCAAATGGGATAATTAAAAATGAGATTGAGAGAAAGAAAGTTTTCAAACACTTTTTAGCTATAACAAACTATATACTATAGTAATTATACTATAGTATAATTAAATGATGTTTGAATGGAAGTAGAAAATGATCAAATGGGAACTCTCAAGTATGAAATGAGTGTACAAACAGGTGAGGTAATGAGTTGACCCGGAGCTAATGCCAGTCAGCTAACTGCTATCACGATTGTTTTTTCACAACTAACCATACGATTTTTGCCCATTCCTACTTCTAATAATCCTTTATTTTTTTTCGAAAGACAAGTCCTTCGAGCTCCATGATTCACTTTCCAGGAATCCTTGTAAAAAATCAAGACGCATAGCATAAACAGCTTCTTTTAATATGCCTTGATAGGAATGAAAATGATGTAGTAGGGGAAGGACTGGGAGGAGGGGGGTGGGATTAAAACTGAAGGGGATTAGCAGTATACTTTAAGATAAATCTGTTTTAATGTGAAACCTCATCCCCGCTCATTCCGGGGTAACCACTCTTGTTAACTGCTTCGCTATCGCTCCTTTTAATGCGCCCTGTTTTTTTTTCTTCCTTTCTTTTTTTTTCTTTTCTGCTCAGCAACTTTTAAGTACAGGCTTTTGGACGCGGCAGTGCACCGCTAACTCTGCCAGTTACACAAACAACGTCCCTTTCTGAGCATTTAAACACAGAACAATGGCAGAGCACATAGCTGCGCACATTAATGCTTTTGTATATTGATGGGAGGGTGGTGGAGGGGGGGGGTGAGATGGGCTGAAGCAGGAAAGCGAAAGAGAAGAAAAGAGATAAGCAGAGCTTGGCTGCACTGCCCCTCCATCCCTCCATCTCCCTCTTTTTTTTCTCCTCCTCGCTGTCTCTATGACTGAGGGAAAAAAGTCTCTTTCCATCATCAAATCCAGGCTGATCTGTATGCATTGAAGGCTAAACAGACAAACATCATATTCTCCGTCTCCAGACTTTAATTGACTGAACAAGGATTGGTCACACTTTTAAGAAGCGTTCCGTAATGGATTTCCATTTTTGTTTCTCTTTTAACTGGCAGTGCGAAGGGGAAGCCATAAATGCTGTCTTTATTACTGAAAACAACAGCCGCCTCTCTCTTTCTCTCTCTCTCGATCTATCTGGCTTCTTCCATTATTCCGTATCTATTTATTTTTAATTTTTTGCGTGTTTGTGTGTGTGTATGCGTGTGTGTGTGTGTGTGTGTGTGTGTGTGTGTTTTCTCACCATAAAAGATGATATCAGTGTAACGGTCGGCAGGCGTTGCAAGGTCAACTCTGCCCGACAGATGACAAACGATCTCAAGATGGCCACATCATCTGTCCTGTAGCTGTTGGCTGCAACAGGGATGAACACACACATCTTTTTTCTGCCGATTTTATTTGAATTTGTTTGTACCGTTGCATGGGGGAGAAAAAAGAGAGAAAAAACCAACTGGTTCTCGAGTAGAAATGTTTTAGGTCAAAAAACAGAATAAATGTAAAGTGTGCGTGCGTGCGTGCGTGCGTGCGTGCGTGCGTGCGTGCGTGCGTGCGTGCGTGCGTGCGTGCGTGCGTGCGTGCATATGTGTGTGTTTGTTTGGGGGGTGATGGAGGTGGCAGTTGATGGGTCAAATGGACAAAAAGGGAATTTTTTTTCAGAAGGTCTGTTTTTGTCAGGCTTCTGTATCAAGAAGTGGGCTTGGCATAAAACAGGGGCTCAGAATTATGGACAAGCTGCTCATCAGATGGGAGCTGGGTTTATTTTTGTGGCCCACCCCCCGCCTCCCCTCCACCCATCCATCAATACCTCCCATCCTTTGACACCTCTCCTATTTTCTACCAACCTAAAATGGATCTGGTTCTCTGTAACCGGATGTATCCAGACTGGACAAAAAAAACTTTGTTTCTCTCCTGCAGGGCAGAACTTTTCAGTTCAGTTGTCTTTCTGTTGTGGCCACTTGAGGCTGAACACTGAACCTGCTTTGTTTTTTATCTGACTTTCTTCTAATCACACTCTCTCACCAACATTCCTTCTTGTTGATCGCTGGCTATCAGCAGGAAGTCTTCAACGTTCCATCATGTTTGTTCTTCATTTCTCGACTCTCCTTCAAACAGCATATGGACCAGTTGTTCAAACAGCCAGTTTTCCATCTGTCAGCTCTCACCAGTCATCATCAGGTTAAATGTTAGTGTCCGATTTGTTTCTCAACAGTATCGGAAATGGCTGTGATTTCTAAGATCTTATTGATAAGAGCTTTCTGAAACTAGTATATCTTCATCACCAGCTGTAAATTATAGAGATAAACCCTGGACAGACATAAGGGCCACAGTGTACCCTTAATATCTAACTAGCCCTCAAGTTTCTCACTTTAATAAAACCAGAACATCCTCAGAATCAACATTAATTACTGATTTGTAAAACAGTTAAATAACAAGCATTGAATATTCATATGTAAAAGGTTTGGGCCTAAAATAGGCCTTTGGGTTTAGTTACAAGAAGATTCTCTTTAATGGAACAGTTAATACCAGGGTTCATTTTATTTACTCATCCTTTTACAGTTTTGTCTTCAGTTCAGTTTAGTTTTTAAAAAAATCAAATACGTTCAGAAGATAAGAGTCCATAACCGTTCTTTCAGAATCCACATGTACTACCGACTCAGAAGGCCTGGGTAATTCTTCACAAACGGCTCTGGAGTTGGAGGTAGCTCTCCATTAAAGATTTCACAGAAATATGAAAAAGATCAAATCGGACCTTTAAGGAGGTCGAAGACAACATTAAACATCTATATGTTTGTTCAATATTTAAAAATTTTAATTATTAAAATAAAGGTTTTGTCTTTAGCTATAGGTTCATTTTTTGAAAGAAACTAAACAACATTTTTGAAAGAAAATAAAAGCTGTAAATCCGCAACACTAAATATTGTGAAGTAATGATTTGTTTCCATCTTAACAATACAAAGCACACAAAATCATTAAACTGTAAAGTCCTTGGTTGTCCAAGTGTACGTTGGTCCAAATCTTGTTTTATGATGAACGTTTAGAAAACTGAAATGACCAGATCAATGAAATGCTTTGTTAAATTCTACTGAACACAATAAACTCATCGCTGATTAACTGTAGAAAGGTTTTGTAAAAGTCCAACAGTTTCTCAAGCAGAGGAAATGAGGAAACAGGAAGTAAAGTGACTTGTTGTCACTCTTTATATTCCCATCAGGAGGGTAGAAAGGATTCAGTTTGGTAACCATGTACATGTGCTTCATCTTGGATTACATTAATACTTTTACTTATTTATAAAAAATAAAAACAGGGGGTTTAACGTTTCACACCCAAACACAATTTAAGATCTAGAGCAGAAAGGTCATGAATCTCAGTTTTGATGTTGTGAAGGGGCCAAAAATCCAGTAACCTTAGAAACTAAAATATTGACAGCTTACAATTTAAAGCTGTGATTATAAAAATCAAACATAAAATATGTTTATTTAAAGTTAAGCTTACATGAAAACTGTGAAATTTTTTAGAAAAGATTCAGATTTTTCTCTAAATGCGAGTTTGGAAGAAAATCTGGAAACTAAAGCAGATTTTCACCTTCAGTTTTCTTTTTACTTTCATATCCAGATCTAGAAAGGATACAAGTAATTTCCTTATTTCCCACAAGATCTCTGGAACCCTGGGATATTGAGAGGTCATGCAAGAACAGAAGAAAAACTAAGATGTTAATCTGTCTAAACTGCCTCTCAAAGGAAGAATTCTTCTTCTAACAATAACTTTCTTTCTGAGATTTGTTACATTCAAAACAAAATATCGTCTTTTGCTCAAAAGTTTAAAAAACTGTTTCATCTGAAACGTTCTGCAACTTCTTCTTACCGTCATCAGTTTAACAATTTTTTTTTTGTTTCTCTGTTTACTTTAATGCAATGAGATTGTTTTCCTTCTCTTAGAAGAAGGGTTTGTTTATTCCCATGAAGTATTGGATGCTAAAAAAAATGTTTTAATAAAAGATGAAGGAAGTTTGTTGAATTCCATTAAATTTCCACCCAGTTTTCAGCATTTTTGAGTTATTCATATTTAGTCCATGTGCAAGTGGTCTTACATTAGATTCCCCTTTACACAATGAAGGCTGCTTTATCGGCTTTTTTGGGGGGAATGCAGAGGTTGCAGTATTGGATCTCGCACCTATTGAAGCTGACATGGTATAACAAAGCGTGCGGGGCCAAAAAGTAATGATCATATACAAATATCAATATGAGAAAGAGTGTGTGCTAAAGAAGACACATGGCTATTGATGTTTAAATAACTGTAGCGTCAGAGAGATGGAGAGAGGGGGGGAAAAATGTGAATCATATTTTCTCCGTGTGTCTGCGGGGAAAAGGAGGCACCTAATCGAACACATCCCTCGAGGCGCAAACAGGGGAGTCAAGGGCGAGATAGGCAAAAAAAAAAAAAAAGAAGAAAAAACACGGCTTCTTTCACTTTTTACCTTCTTTCTGCATTAAACAGATAAAAACAAACAGAGTTGTTTTACGGACAATAAATGTGTTCCGTAAACTGTCATGTCCTTAAAAGTGTCCCTTTCACTTGCGTGTCTTTTAATTTTGCAGGTCGTGTGTCACTGCATTTGCATTTCAAAAACTCCCGTTTGAAAAGCCTGGTTTAAATGCCAAGATGCGAATTGATGACAATCACCACGAGTCGAAAGCAGAAAAAAAATTCCTCAATCCTCCGCTTCTCACAGCTGACATTAAAGCTAAACCCGTTGGCCACGACAGAACACAAAACAAATATACATTTATCGCTGCCGCCTCCTCCTCGTCTTCCCGCGTCAACCTCTTCCTCCCGCTCTTTCTCCCTGCGCTTCATTATTTCTGTATCTCTTTACGTTTTGGATATCAGCGACCGTACGGGAGCCGGCTCCAGCAAACTAAAATACGGGAATAATCAGCGGGGTTCAGACTGAGCTCAAATTGATTCGGTGACAAACAGTTGGGGTGCACACGCCGCCCCCTCCTCCTCTTTCCCTTTGCCTTTTCATCACTTCTGCATATTCATTTCTGTAATTTACAGTAAATCCAATAGCTGTCAGTCACACGAGCTCGCAAACACAAGAAAAGAAAAAAAAAAGGATAAAAAAAAACCTGCTTTAAATTTACTGTGTTGGGAAACAGCTGCTGCAACATTTACAGCAAAAACCACTCTAAAATATTAAAGATATGTCATCACAGGCTCTCGGCCCCTGCATCTGTAACCATCTGCTTTCTATTAAATCATTACGCCCAACAAAAAAAGAAGCACATGCAGCCTGCTCGCTTCCCGATGCTATTTCCAGCCGTCTCTTTTTTTTCCTATCCCTCTTTTCTGCTAGATCTTTTTATTTAGGAGATAAAACTGCATCGATACAGACGTACAACCAACCGCAGCATTCGGCAAAACTAATCACACCCTTTGAACTCTGAAATGAGTTCAATGTATTTTATTGGGAATTTATGTGACAGCTGAAACACAAAAGAGCACAGAACTGTGAAGTGTAATTCATTTTATTCGTAGTTTTTAAAATGCTGTGCAATTAAAAATCTCAAAAATGTGGAGTTTGTGTATCTGTTCAGCCCTTCAATACTTTTTAGAAGAATCTTTAGCTGAAATTAGAGCAGAAAGACGCTGAGTGGTGTGTTCCTACCAACTTAACAATTATAGAAACAAAACTTTTGTTTTTTTTTGCAAAATATCTTAAGCTTAGTCAGGTGTCAGGTCAGATGGAAGGCATCTATGAACTGACCAGAGATTCTTATCTGGACTTAGGTCTGGTCTTTAACTAGGTCATTCTAACTCGTCCGTTCCTTGTAGCTCTGACTGTATGTCAGCATGATGATGCTGCCACCTCCATGTTTCACAGCCAGAATGAAGCTTTCAGGGTGATGCAGTGGTTTCATCTGATCAGAGACCGTTCTTTCATGTTCAGGTTCACACACACACACACACACCCACACACACACACACACACCCACACACACACACACACACACACACACGCACGCACGCGCGCGCACACACACACACGCACACACACACACACACACACACACACACAGACTTTGATCACTTTGATCAAATTTTCCTTATTGATTTCTTTCAATAATAGCTTTCTACTTGCCACTGTTCTCTAGTCAGATTACTAGTAGAGCAATAACTACCAGTGGAGCTGTAGACTTCCACTCCTCCACAGAGCTTCTTGGTCCTGCTGTAATCCTTGACCCCATTTGTTTCCACATCACAGTTTTGCACTACTTTGTTTTGATCTATCACCTCCAACTCCAATAAAACCCACCATTTGGAGAAGTTCAAATAAAAAAATTATTTATCTCATTCAGGCAACTTTACACCACATTCAGTCAATTCCACACTCATACTGCTAAGCTACATTGTAGCCACGGTTGCCCTGGGGCAGGCTGCCATACAGCTGACTCTGGCCACCAGGTAGTGTGTTTTACTGAAGGACACTGTGACAGAGACAAGCGGAGTGCGGGTTTGAACCAGCAACCCATCAGTTGTTGGTTCAAGGGTTCCTGTAACCCATCAGTTACAGGAACCATCGCCCCCCTCCCCTCATTTTAAGACCTATAGATTTTAAAAGGGCAGTATTATGTAAAGTAAACTTTTCGGAGCATTAGATCATGTTATAATGTTATTCCCTCACTCAACTCCCATTTTTATCAGCTCAGTGTCATAAAAATAGTTTGATCTTGCCGCACGCAGCCATAAAAACCTTTCTTCATGCGGTTGTGTCCAGCAAACGTTCGCATCGAGTACAGGCAGAGTGAAGTTGCCGTCTTTACACTCCATGCTTGAAAATCCAAACGAGAACCTGTACATGTTGAATATTTGCCTGGAATCAGATTCAGAGCATCAGAAACACACAGAGTCACATGTTGATCCTGGCCTGAGTGAAATCAGGACCTGTTTACACTGAGATGAATCTCTCTTCCAAAAATCAATAGCACATAATAGAGCAGTCTGTTTGCATGGCTCAACACATGCTTTTTAAATGTGAAAATCTAACTGCTTTTTGTTTTTGTATTTTTATTAGATTTTTTTTCAAAACTCTCCTAATTACAATAATAATAATTATTATCATAATAATCTCTCACACCTCCTGTCTTTAAATTTATTTCTGTACATTACTGGTTCCGTCCTCATGTCCTTGGGGCGAGACGCTGAACCCTCAAGTTGTGATGATTAACAGCATCAGTTAAGCGTCTAAAATGTAAAAATTACAGCTCCGTCTTCCCTCCTGTCCTTGGGTTACTCAGGGGTACGGAGGCGTGTGGTGACTCAGACTGTTTGGGGCGATGACATCTGTCCTGTTAGAATAGATCGAGAGAAAGAGAGAAGAGAGAGAGAAAATAGAAAAATAAAAAAACAGGAGAGCGAGAGCTTCTGAAAGCAGCGGAGCAAAATATTATGTTACAAGTGAACAGAGAGATGGGAGCAGAGACTTATGGGCTGAGTCAAAGGTAAACAATTACAACATCGTGAGTCACTTTCTTGGAGCGCAGCTAAAGGCAGATCATCTCTCCCTCCTAATAGGTAATTTCCTTTGTCTTCAGAGGCTCGTATCACATGTCGTTGCCTCCGACGCGGTTGGTCCGCCGAGGGGACGGCGGAACGGGGGAAAGAGAGGGAAGAAACGGAACAGCTTGGAACTTGGCTGGAAAAACTTTAACAATGTTTCTCCTCCAGAAAACATTCTGTTTAGATTAAACAAGCGTTTGTTTGTAAGGAATGCGGCGGCACACTTGGAGGGACGTTTATGTCTCTTTTCTCCCCTTTTTTACCCCCTCCCTCCTCCTCCCCGTGTTTCTTCTTGCTTTCTGTCATCTTGTCTGTGCAAAACTACTTGTCCTTTTCGGGGCCTGTCATCTCCCCCCTTTTCCTTTCGTTTGCAACCTCCTCCTTGTTTTGTTTCTCCGTCACTCTCCCCTGTGATGTCACTATCTCGGCGTGAATCATTAGGATATCAGTGTACAGCCACTGACAGAAAGTGCCTGATTAACAAGCTCTCTTGTTTTTTTTCCCCTCTCCTCTTTATCCTCCTCCCTTTTTCCTGAAACGAGGCCTCCCGCTGCTCCCAACGACATTTCTCCTCATTCCAACTCCCCTCCCCTCCTCATCATCCCCACCTTCCCTCCTCTTCCTCCCTGTCGTGGATGGCAGGGAGTCACAGGTGTGTGACAATAATTACACATACACTTGGAAGAAAAAAAAATAATGTCGCTTCCTCCATTTAATAAGTTTGCAGTAAAATAGGCGGTGAGATAGAGGGAGAGAGAGCGAGGCAGAGAGCCTGAATCTTATCGGATACCCCAACCTCTAACTTAATCATATGGCTCTTAAGAGCAGCCTGCCACCAGCTGGGGCTCCGTAATATGCATGCAATATGTGTGTAAAACGATACGCTTTAATTTTGAGCCCACTTTAAGCAGCAACAAAATCTGTTTATATGGGAGACATTTAAAAAAGAAGGGAGGAGTGGAGGGGAGGGTGAGCGGAGGATTGGGTTAACTCTCTGCTCTCCGGGCCTGACAAAAGCCATCTGTCGGGTGTCACTGCCTTTTCACACTGCAAAGCTTGGGGAGCCGAGAACAAATGGATTTCCTTACTTTTTGGCTAATAACAGAGCATAAAGCGAGTCACAGGTGCCTCAGGTTTAAACCTGCTGGGTTTTATTTTCTTTTTGTCCCCCTAAGTTTCATAAAAGCAGATGTAACACACATGACCATGAATTGTAAGGCCTGGTTCACGATGTATTCTGACATATTTCTCTCTTTCTTTCCTTTGTTATTACATTCACTGCTGAGCTTTCAGGCACTCATCTAAACTACACTGTGGACTGGGCCTCTAGGACGGGCTTACAATACTGTTATCTTAATTAATCCAAAATATCAATACTATCGACACCAAGTCAGTATTGATATCACATCAATACTAGAGTGGTAAGACTGATACTCTAGTTTTAGATTCCCTCTTAAAATTTCATTTTAATCATTTTATTGTAGCTTCTCAACTCCACCTCAATGGTGATTTACTGCACTTTCTTTATTTAGGGAAAAAATGAGCACCTACTTTTGTTTTTATATTGTTTTTATTCATCATGTTAAACATTCTATTAGATTATTTTGTCAACATGAACTTTGTACAAATCCTGTCCAAAAGTTTAACAAAATAAGTCAAAGAAAAAACTATAAAAACACCTAAAGGTCAGAAGCTCCAATAATAATAAATTAAACATTAACAAAGTATTGGTATTGGTATTGGTATTGGTATTGGTATTGGTATCGGTATTGGTATCGGTATCGTTATTGGCAACACTGGCCTGTAATGATTGATATTCACTTTGCATTAGACTGATATGAACACATGCAGTATCACACACCTCTGATGTCCTGAGATTTTAGGGAGCAACAATTTTTTATATACTTTTTTAATGAATCTTTTTTAAAATGAATTTTCAAAAATAAAAAATAACTCCACATTCCTCTGAAATATATAAATAGGATAACCAGTGAAGATATATTTAAATGATTTTGTCAAAGTCCCATCTCTAATCTAGTTGAGGTTCTATGACTTCTTCTTTGTTCTTATTCTGCATCACAAAGGCCTGTAATGAAGAATTAAAATAGAGAACTATATGTATATATATCAATTTTAGGGAACAGAGAACTAATAGCAAATAGATTAGCCAGGAAAAGCTGGAGATAAGTATATTTATATAATTTTTTTGGAAAAATTTGAAAAAGGGGTAATATTAATAAAAAAAGTAAATAAAAATTATAAATAGTAAACAAACAAAAACACGTGCCAAGGTTGTTTTATTAACAAACAGTAAAAAATCATCAAAACATAACATGTATTTGTCAAAGTGGTTAATATGTAAAACTTAAAAACATTGTGAGATCCAGTCTAAATAGATATACTTTTGGGTTTTCCTGATGCTCAGCTGCGGAAAAACCCCATAAAGCCACAAAAAAGTTACAAAAAACTGATAACTTAATCATATTTTTTAACATTTAGTTATGTAGTTGTTTTTCAAATCATCTTTTAATATTGATGCCTGTTAAACTTTCCCAGTTTAATGTTTATACTCTGGGGCTTTTTGAATCAACTTACTTTAACAGTGAATCTGCTCTGTAACCAGCCTTGGTGTGTTTTCCTCAGCTGCCAAGTTAGAACACATGAAAAAAAGAAAAAAAAAGTTTAAATAGATTATTATAACTTTAAAAATACCCTCATCCAGTTGGTTGTATAAAATAACCCACATGGATTTAAAAAAATTTTCAACATACCTTTCGATAAAAATAGTTAAAATTGACCAGGACACACTCAAAACCAAGTTTAAAGAGGCAACAATGAAAGCTATTGAGAAAGTTGATTGTGTTTTTCTGAATATGCACTTCCTGTTTGTTCGTTTCCTTAGACAGAAACTTTTTGATCTACTTTGAATAATGAATTGAGCATACTGTACGTACTGATAACTAGGATTAAGTGTAATTAAACTGAAATGTTTTTTTGTAGACATTTGCTGTGAATCTGCACTGAATTGATTTGAATTTGTGGAAGAATTATACTGTCTCCAATGAGAACAAAAACTTTTAAAAAACAATCCAGTATGTGAAGAGAAGGCCTTAGCTTTTAATTTAAAGAAAGAAAAAAAAAACACATTACATGTCAGGATGGCTTGGTTTGTTTATAGAATTTAACATGTTATAACTTTTTATAGATGTCCACATAGTTACATTTATTTATTCGTTTTTTATTGCCTCTTTCTGGCATCACTTTAAACTAAATCAATGTTACCACATTACTGAATCGCTAGCTTGAAATTCTCAAAATCCAGCCGACGACCTGAAGAGGCAAATGTATGTTAGTAGACTGACGTGAGATACCACCTAAGTGTTTAGTAAAGAGAACAGAAAATAAGTGAGAGCGAGGCGTTCACGGACACGGGAGGCTGGCGGATTTTGAGGAAGGAAGCGCAGAAAGGGGGGAGACAGGCGAACAGGAGTGGAGGGTAGAACAGTGTGTAAACTTCAAAAAGCCTCTGACAGTGGCTCTCGCTGCTGCCGCCGCCAGGCCTGTCGACTCCACAGATGCTTTTGTTCCCCCCGCTCACGCTCACTTGCACCCTCCTCCTCCTTAACCTCACCCTTCCCTCCCTCCCTCCCTTCCTGTCCTCCCTCCTCTGCCTCTGCGTTCGCCCAGGCTCCTTGGTGATCGTGCGCGAGAGGAGTGGGGGGCTATCAAAGCCACCGCTGTCTGTTTCAGACTTCAAAACCCAGGGCCCCCGTCCGTCCGTCAGCCCCAATCATCATATCTGCCCGGCCCCAGCGGAAAGCTTCATACACTGGAGGAGAAATATTTGATCTGTCCTCTTTGCAAGGATCAACAGTCACACAAACGACAGGGGTGCCCCGGCACGGCAAAAAGGAGGCGGGGGGGTGTACGGGGTGGTGGTGCTGGGAGAGAAGAATGATGACTGATTTAATGAAAGCAAAGAGATCAAATTAAAATACAGAAAAATAACCGAGCTTCCCTCTCCGTTTGTACGTTTATTTATTTTTTTACTTTACTTGATTGTTTAAAATTCTCCACTTTTTGCCCAACATTCTACTCAGCTGCAATGAACTTTTTTTAAATGAAAAAATGACTTTATAATTTGAAGTCATTTTTATTGTTGTTTCTTTATCATATATGAGTTCACAGCAGCTGAATTCTGCTGTCAGTCTCACTGAGGCCTGCTCTCACGTAATGTATAACAACCAAATTTTAGTTTTCTCTTAAATCAGAAATTGCTATTTTAAATTTAATCATTTGGAATTCCAAATGATTTGGATAAAGTTTATAGGTGTCTAAAAATACTTTAATAATATATTAGCATAATTTGTGTGTAAACAATATGTAAAAACATACATATGATTTTAGAGTAAATCATAGTAAAATCTTTTCTAGGTAGATTTGAGAAATTGCAATACAAAAAAATAAATACAAATTTAAAGAGGGAATCTAAAACTAAAATATTGATCCTATCGCACTGATATCGATCCGATCCTGATTCTGACTGATCAGTATTATCTCTGTTTTGGATACATCTGCCCACCTCCACAG
Source organism: Poecilia reticulata (assembly GCF_904066995.2). Taxonomy (NCBI): domain Eukaryota; kingdom Metazoa; phylum Chordata; class Actinopteri; order Cyprinodontiformes; family Poeciliidae; genus Poecilia; species Poecilia reticulata. The sequence continues at coordinate 1,495,763 of NC_088832.1, forward strand.
CAGTCATGAACAGAAAAATTGTTCAAACATTTTAAAACAGGAATCAGGTGCTTAATGCACTCAGAACAAATATCTGCAGGTTGCAGAAAACAAAGTAAAAACTGAAAAACTAAAACCTGAACAGTTTATGTGAACTAAAGATGAAAGCGTTTACACATGGTTAATTAATATTCATTCAGATTAGGAAATATTATCTGGGTTTAAAATTAAGAATCTCTTGAACAAAAATCATCTGTCAGTGTAAGACAGATGATTTTCAGAGAAAAAAAAATATTTTGTTTCTTCTCTGAAGCAAAATATTCTTGCAGGCCTTATAATAAATAAACAATAAATATTTGATCAAATCCACTGCATTTGCTTTTGAGAGTTTCAGCAGGATCACTTCAGTGTTTTTGTCTCCTAAATGGAATATTTAAAACATTGCCTTATAGCAGGTATCTTGTATACATGTCAGGGAGAAGAGCCCCACCTGAGCGCTGTGAATGTTTGCGCGCCGCATTCTAGTTTTACTCAGCGTTTTTATTTGTCGCTCCAACAGCAAATATTGGTGCTGAGGACGGGGGCTGTCTCTGTGCATCTATCTATAAATCTATTTAGCCATCCATCTGTCTGTCTTCCTCTCACATGGCACTTATTTATTGACATCGCTGTGTGTTGCCTCTGACAGACGGCTGGTATAGTTAGCTCTTAAATCCTGGATGTGAGATCAGACTGCATAATTACCTTTCACATTAAGCCCTTTATGTCCAACAGACTAAGGCCTCTGTCTGCCCCCCCTCCCCCATCGCGTGTGTGTCTACCTGTCTCTCTGTGTGTCTTACACACTCATCGGAGCAGCAGCAGTGGAGCAGCTGGTAGCATTATTGACACACAGTGTTCCGAGGCAGCGGGGGCACGGAGGAGACAGGGAGACACGCAGGAGGCGCCGGCGGTGCGGTGGAGGGGTATTGAATCGGGGGAAGATGAATATGATTTGATGGAGAGTCTATGTTAGTGTGTAAGATGACTAACTTCAAAGCAGTTTTGTCTCATTGACCCCCTCCCCGCCTCTTTCCCCCATTCATACACACAAACACACTCTGCATGCCACGGCTCCCTGAACAACACACAAACTCACACCAGCGCCGTTGGCTCGGATCTGTTCAGACTGACTGCCATCAGCAATGCAGGCGTGTCACTCATCACCCCATCACATCCAACTGAATAATCAGCAGGATCTCGTGTCGAGCTCAATGGACTAGCGTGCATGTGCCAGGCTGCAAGTCCCGGGGTTCATGAGGTTGAAAGGCAAAGCTAATCAGTGTGTGTCTTATGCTTTAGTATGAAACACAGCCTTACAGGAGGCCAGGGTGGACCGGACGCCGCTCAGCGACTGGAAAACACATAAGCTGATTTCCATCTTCTTGTGTTCACTGTGTACTTTAGTTCTGAGTGATTTTGGTCAGTTTTAAAGTAAATATTTGTTGTTTCATGTTTAGTGTAATTGAACGAACAGTTTTCTGCCATTCAGTCTGAAAGCTGAGAATTTGAGGTGAACTCTGATAATTTATTGGTTGTCATGTCGGGTTTCTAATCAGAGCTGGAAGTGCAGATGCTGCTGTTGAAGAGAGTTGAAACAGTGGAACTTCTGTAAGCCCTGCTGAGGTGTAGGAATATAAAAAAATATACACACACACGCACGCGCACCCCCCACACACACGCACACACCTATTCTACCCATATTGGGACTTTTTATTGACGTCCATTTATTTTAGTGACTGTCTTTATGTCTAATGCTGACATTTTCCCTAATCCTACCCCTTACTAGTGTATTCCTAACCCTAGACTTAATCAAAACCTAACTTTAAACCTAACTCCTAACCTAAATTCAATTCAGTTCTAAGCCTAGCCCAGGACCCAAAAGAAGCACTTCTAGTTATGGGGCCTGGGATTTGGACCCCATTGGTATGTGTTAGGTAAATGGTCCTCACAAAGTATCAAATGCAAGTCCGCACACGCACACACACACACACACGCACACGCGCACACACACACACACACACACACACGCGCGCACACACACACACAAACACACACACGCACACACGCACGCACGCACGCACGCACGTTAATTTTGATCCAACTCATGGCGTTGCGGTCCTGAGGGAATTGGGTAAAGATGGCAGGTGATCTGCACTGTGTAAATACAGCGACGTGTGTGTGCCACTGTCAGAGCTTTTCACAGCAATAAAACAAATTCATTATTTTCTTCTCTGAACGGAGATGTTTGAGGTGCCACTCTGTGTGTGATTGTAGAGTGTAACTGTGTGTGTGCGTGTGTGTGTGTATGATAACAGATGTCCACCCTGTGGCTGCTGGGAAGACACTTCACATTCTACATGTGTTAAGTGACAGTGATGGACAGCAGGTAGTCCTTTTTAATAATTCAATATATCTGAATCCCCGCTCAGCAGATCCGTCCCTCAGTCAGAAGCCAAACATTGTCGACGAGATGCAATCGCACACAAAAATTGAATGCAAAGTAATGTAAAAAAAAACTTTTATTTCCCCTTCTGTTTTCACATCGTGTAATCTATTACATTTTCATCTTGGTTATGTTTGATCTTAAAGTGGAACCGCAGGCGGAAACGGAAACAGTTTTACAGCTCTCCGTGCCACCTCCTCACGTGTGTTTCAAGCATCGCTCCGTTTTAGCAAAGACCAATGGAAACAGTTAAGATCGCAGCAGCGGGGACAATGAGCCAGATCGAGCCAGCCACTCAGTCAGCCAGCCAGAGACAGAGACATTTCCCCAACACCAGGATGCGGCTAAGTGAGCCTCAACTGACCAGAAATGATTTGCCTCTGTCTGTTAGACACGTAATGGAGTCATTTAACTAGTCAAATTAGGAGTCGGCGAGATGCCGCATGCTTCATTACTGGGTTCCAATGGGCCCCGCTATACATTTACATCAGAAATGACTTCAAGGCAAATTAATGTTTTTATTGTCCTGTAGGGAGGAAAAATAAATAAATAAATAAATAAATAAATAAATAAATAAAGGTATGAACCCCCAACCACACACACATAACGCATCATGACTCTAATGTTAACATCTTTGTGCACACAGCGCCCTAAGCTCTAAACACAATACAGCAACACATGCGGGTTGTTTGCACACACCATCCTATCTGTCACACAAGTGCTTCTATCAGGAATCAGGAGAACTTTAATAATCCCCGCAGGGAAAAAAATAAAAAATAAAAAAAACGCATCCACACGCATCTGAGATTCCCACTGCTAAAAGATCAGCACCATCTAGAGGTCAAAGGCAGCTACTGTCCCCCGCGCTCAACCCCTTCTGAGGAGAGGCTTTGAGAAATGTCTCCCACAACTTGATTTGCTGCACAGCAAATTATTGTTTCCATTCGTCGTGAAAGGGGAGGCCATTTGATGCCTTCGTTTAATGCTAAGAGAACATGTCCCGCCGGATGCTGAAGAAACCTCAACATGTGCAGCAAAAAAAAAAAAAATCCCTGAAAGTAGAAGGGGGGCCAGGGAGGAATGGAGCAGCAGAGGCCGCAGAAGCAGCTCCACACACGATGTGACTGACAGCTATTTAGCCTGGCTTGATCCAGCACTGCCTCTCCGGACCTGTAAATTAGAACCAGGTGATGACGGAAATAGGAAATAGAATATATCCACTGGGGAGAGATCAGAGGCCAAATGTGTGTGTGAGAGCACGTGTGGGAGCAGGAGGGTGGCAAAGGGAAGGAGGGGGTGGGGGGTGCATGTTGCTCTGCTCCTTGTCGACAGGGAGGTCTGACAACTGGGATAATTGATAAGAAGCAGAACCCTGTTAGACTCGGAGCAGAGCGCGGACCTCTGGGATTTGGAGTCTCGCTGTGTTTACACATTCTAACAGCCTCTCAGGCCGCAGACTCGCTACGGCTCGAAGCAAAGCAAACAAGGAACAGGCCAAGCTGGAATTCAACCGGCAACCTTTTTGACTCGATCGGGTTTTTTAGCTCGGTGGGGAGCGCTGCCTTCACTGGTCAGAGCGAGTTCTGGTGTTTCAAGCTCCCCGCACGCCCGCGTTTGTGTTATCATAGATTACAGCCGCATTGTTTGAAGTTGACTGACAGCCAGTGATATTTTTGTTCATGCATGAGTGTATGTGTGTGTCTGTATGCGTGTGCATGTGTGTGTGTGTGTGTGTGTGTGTGTTCGGATCCCTTTGTTTTTGATGAAGCAAACACGTGCGCCGGAACACACACCAAAATGCTTCGGTGCAATCGCGCCACGCGTGTGCAGAACTACGCCAGTTGCTGTTGTTCTTGACATTCTGTCGATATCATTGTGTGGAAAAGCATCGGTGTGTTTGATGGGGCTCTTGACTGACATTGGATGCTACTCTTTGATACACACACACAAACACACACTCAGACACTTTGTTCCAACAACAGTGTAGCCATCTCTCTATCACTGAATTGTTTTTTTCCCCGTTTTTTCTGTCCTCTCTGACTTGTCGTACTCGTTCAGACAGAGATCCAGTCTGATGGAGTTCATGCAGAATGAGAAACATACCAACAAGGCCCTGTTAGCCCAAAATACAAACATTTATCAGAGGGTGAGGGGTCGATGAAAGAACTGAAGTCTGTTATACTGCAGTACATTTGAAAGGGAAGTTGATGCTTCTTGATGTCTTTGTCTCATCTTGGAATTTCTCTTCACACAGGAAGCAGAAAAAAATGATGCATTTTGTCTCCATGTAACCTTAACCTATCAGTGATATCCCTGTCATCTGCTCAGCAGACACACCTTGATAACATTTAAACTGTGATAAACAGCTCTATGATCTTGATGAAATGATACGTTCTGAGTAAAGATGTACGCATGCCGTGCCTTTGTGCATGTCTGCAGATTAACAAAAACCTCTCTGTCTCTTTATATTTCTCATTTGTTGGAAGTAAGAGGCATACAAATTGATTTCTTCATCCGTCTCTGGTCAAGCGAGCCCGGTCTGTCTTTCCCCTCTTTATTGAATAAACACAGGCATTTTATAGACATTGGCCCTGATGTCGCAATATTGTTTTTGACTTCCTCTCTGTTATGTATTGATCACCGACTCGCCCGTTTGTCTGCATTGGGAGGGAGAAGGGGGAGGAGTGTTTGCTACAAAACAAAACAATATGCATGTATTTGTGCTTGTGATCTCAAATACTGTAGAATGTAGAAAGTGATGAAAAGAAACCTTTGTGTGTGCAGGTGTAGGTAAGACGTTGCTGTTGCTGTTGCTGCTGTGTTGGCTGTTCACGTGACTTGGAGCATTCCAACCCCGATGTCAGACTTTTGATTTCTTCTCATTTTATTACTACACAGACGCGCCATGTTGTTTTGCCGTTGCTGCTGTATGTGTTTAGTGCGTAGTTAAACTACTCAGGCAACAACTCCATCGCTAATTATAGCTTTCCACTTGAGCAGTGACACAGAGACACAAGCCCTTGTGTTAACTTCTGAGAAACTCAACACTGCTGTGGTTTCATGCACATTTCTGCTTTGTTTTCAACCTTGAAATTTATTGCCTCTCTAAGTAGGAAGTGGAGTCTGGATGCACCGTGCCACTTGTCTGCCTGACAGCAAACAATCATCAGACCAGTGCAGAAATGCATCGGGGGTTTGGTGTATTGATAACATGCAGAGTTTAGAGTTTCCATTCATGCAGAATTCATGGCGTTGGTTAGAATGTCTTTAGCGCCATTCCTAATTCCAGTTCAGTCCAATTCAGTTCAGTTTCATCACAATGGGCTTTTCAAGAACAGGTGCAGTTCAGAACCAGAAACAGTCAGATCAATCCAATCTTGTCCTATATGCACATTGAGATTTAATTAGAACAGGTTCCAATCCCATCCTAGCAAGTGCCCTCTTGCCCCACCCTACCCAGCTGCTTATTTTCGGCTTATTAGGGCAGTCATTCAGTATACAATAACTTTCAGGAGCCTTTCTACTGCTCAGTGAAAGACTCTTGGAATGTAGTGCTATAGTTAAGCCTAAGTGAGGATAACAAGTAAATGAAGTCAATACAGAGGAGACTCATTGGATGGCTTGAAGTTGTACCTGTTAAGGAAGAAATAACATATTTGTGCTAAGAAGTATCGTATTTTCCGCACTATAAGGCGCACCTAAAAACCTTCAATTTCCTCAAAAGCCGACAGTGCGCCTTATAATCCGGTGCGCCTTATATATGGACCAATATTGAGCCAAAACAAGTCTAGCAACTACGGTAAGCAGCCCCCGACTTCATTTTCGCCCGTAGAAGAAGAAGCGCGCGATGCATGCTGGGATAGTTATCAGAACGCTGGTTTGTTAATAAAGTTTGACTTGCCTATCTACTTACCGACCGTCTATGATCAGGTCATTTGCAGGTCATTTAGCACCACTTTCTCCACAAACATGCTGTGTGCGAACAGAGAAGGGTGACCAGGGAGCGGCGGGGGCGGGGGAAGAGAGAGAGAGACTGCTGCGGCAGCGTGTCGGTTGGTCTGTGTTACCCAGAAAGCAGTTGGGCACAATATCGCAACACCAACACCGTGAGTGAAACGACGACTGGGGCAGCCTACTATATAAAGTACTCGGGAACCACTTCTTTATTATTACACGTCCATATTTGCAGAGTACGAAACAAATTGTGTCCCGTATCGGTGCATTACGGGAAGGGTGGCAACCCTAACTGTAGCGTCTATTGCTATGCGCCTTATAATGCGGTGTGCCTTATATATGAAAAAAGTTTTAAAGTAGGCCATTCATTGAAGGTGCGCCTTATAATCCGGTGCGCCTTATAGTGCGGAAAATACGGTAGTCTTTGTTAGGATTAAGAATCTTAAGAAAAAGTTAACGGAATTTATTTTTTGCACCGTTTTTTTATTTTCATACTGTAAATAGTTTGTTTTCTTTCATGCATAAATACATGTGAACACTTTGTACTTTAAAAAAATATCCTAATTAGTTGCTCTTTCCTTTGGATCGGAGTTTGCTATTTTTGATAACTGCACAGAATTATAATCTTGTAATCTTGTTCTTACTGATTCAGTATATTATTCTTGACTTATTTTTTTTCTTCAGATTTTGATACTTTTAATCTTTGTGTGACCCAACATGCCTCCATGTCTTGTCACTTTGCTGCTTTTACAGATGTATGTCCCTACAATAAAGAGTATTTCTATTCAATAGATCTGTGAACACACTGTAAAAAAATAAGAAAACAAAGGAAAAAAAAATTTTATGTCCTGTAGACTCTGAATATAAGCACGGCCCTTTAAGGCTGGATTAATTTATTTGAATTATTATTATCATTATTAAAACCCTTTGAGGCTGCTTAGTTGTAAAGTCAGATTTAACCACCAACTACAGTTTTCACGACTGTAGCAGAGTACAGTAACCTTGCTTAAGTGCACAGCAGGGTATTAATGTACCATCCAACAGTGTTGCATTGCCATGTCTCCTGTTGCTTCTGCACATTTTAGATTTCAGTTTGTTTCCGTATTTGCTCATCACAAACTCTGCTGGCTCTGTTGGACTTTGTGCTTTAATAGGACGTCTTTATTCATATGGTCTGTTCTACAGAAATGTTGGCACATGATGGGAAACCACTTATAGGTGCCAGTAAAGCTGGCAGTCTTGTTCATTCTTAGCTGGTTCCATCCTCACTAAAGCATTCAGACTGCATTATTGAGGATTTATTTGGTTCGCTATAATCACTATGGATCGATTTAGAACTACCCCCTTAATTGAGGAACTTTCGTAGATCTTTATTTTTACGCCGTGGCGGTTTCTGAGCGCGAAGTTGACTCAGAGCGCGGATCGAGTCCTGGCTCGGTTGCCTGCTCTGTCCAGAAGGCAGCTCTGCAGGACGTTAGCCGGCTCAGCATTCTGGGATGGCTGCCCAGGGGTCCCGGATGACCTCAAGAGTTAAAAGCAAGCAGCGGGAGAGATAGACGAAGGCATGGAGGAAGCATGGAAGCTGACAGAGAGACAGAAGAAGGAGGGAATGGAGGTATGTAACTGGAGGCAGGGTAGGGGTGGAGGGCTGCTTCTTGAGGGAATTAGGAAGACAGAGAGACTGGGGGAAAAGGGGAAAGTCAAACATTGATAATAAAATCTTAGATGACGTACAGCAACAGTATGAAAAGATTTATGAGCAGCCAGTGGACATAAGCAGGATAAAGACAACTATTACACTACAGTGCCAACAGTAATTCTCCTCTGTCTTTTCTGGTTTAACTCCTTTGCTCCAGGAACAGCAGATCAGTGGGCCTAACTCCGAGGTGTCACTTTGAGTTTGTCCCTTTCTTAAATACAGGAACCTCCTCTACTGGACTCTACTGAAGCATGTTAAGGAGCATATCCAGGGTTTAACATTAGGTTAAAGGTACAGAACTCCAACATCAAACCTATATGTCACATTTCCATAGGAATCTTTTCACACATCTGATTTAGATCTCCACTATGGTTGGTAATTAGTTTGGCAGATGATCTTAAGCAGGGGAAACCTATTTAAAGAGGTTGTTCCGCATTATTAAGTTTGCAACGGTTATCTCACTATAATGGGAGGAGGACAGATTTTTCTAGAGACAGATGGCGTCAAGAGGCACCTGCGAACTGTAAAAAGAGCTTCGGTGACTGAAAATACTTGGGAATTAGGTCAGGTAATGGCTCGGAAAGTGTCTGTCACCCAAACTAATAGTTGGTTATGGATAAGGGTTATAGAGAACAGCAATAAAAAGGAGAAATTATGCCGCGAGAGCACGCAGGTGTTTTCAACCTGAGGGTGTCTCTGGGGTGGAAATAAACTCTCAGTGCGAAATCCTCTAGAGTTTGGCTGTTGGGTATTTAAGCTGTATTTAGGCCACTCCCAACACAAACCTCAGAGTGTTATGTAGATACATTTATTTTAATGTCATAACGCTGTGATCAGCAAGTCGCTGGCCGGGTTAGAAACTAGACGTTTCTCCCATTTGGCATTTATAATGTTTTATTTTCTATGTTTTTATTTTACAAGAGAAATCAGAATGCTTGCTTCAGATTTAAACAAATGAAAAATGGTAAACGGCCTTTACTTGTATACTTGTGTAGTTGTACTTGTGTAGAGCTTTATCAAGTTCAGAGAACCACAAAACGCTTTACACTACATTCAGTCACTCACACACTGATGGTGTCAAGCTGCATATTGTAGCTACGGCTGCCCTGGAGCAGACTGACAGAGGTGAGGCTGCCATGCACCGGCAACGCTAGCAGACAACGCAGGTGAAGTGTCTTACCCAAGGAGACAATGACAGAGACAGACGGAGTGGGGGTTCAAACCTAGGTTGTGTCACTGGCCATAGTGTCTTGGCCTTGTGTGTCCAGGATACATTATCCTCAGAAGTGGACAATCTGATTTTTAGGGGAGCCTGAAGATCAGCTGAAGAGTCATCATCAGACATCATCAAACAGCTGTTGGGGTTGCCAGGTTGATTCCAGCTTCTCTATACTACATGTTGAAGTGTCCACACTTGCCTACCAGTACTGGTGTATGAACTACATGACTAGAAAAGTGCTACATAAGGTCAGTCAGGTGACCAAATGGTAACTGGACCGGTTATCATTTGGTAAGAGAGTGAGAGACTACCTGCTTTTCCATTAATTGCACAAATTGAAATTACAAACAAATAAGTGTGCTTAATGGAAACACGGCAGTTTTTGTACTTAAGATGAGTTTGTTTTTTTGGCTGTATCAGAATAATTGTCTTTCACAATACTGCAACAGAAACCCTTTTTTCACATTGCGGCGAGTCACGTGATCAACACCTGTTACTGCTACTGAAAATAACAAAGAAGACGACAGGAAGTAGACAGGAACAGTAACTGTTTACATCCTTTGATGCCATGATTTTTAATGACTTATTGCATGAACAAGCTTAGTCACGTGTGACTTTAATTTCATTTCTCATTTAACGGAAACACTGTAATGGAGATATTGTGTTTTTTCAGCATTAACAGAACGCCAACAAGGATTACAACACATTTGTAACAGAAACACAGTGAGAGTAGACATTGTGTCGGACTGTCCAGAGTGTGCTCTTCCTCTCACCTCCCAGCAGTGGACACGCACACGTGCACACACACACACACACGCACACACACACACACACACACACACACACACACACACACACACACTTCCCCTCTCTCCAGCCCCCCACCATCCTGCCAGGACTTGGCAAGAATAGTAAACTGAGGTGTGCACAGGAGTCGAGATATAACATTACAGTATTATACTTCATGTGAACCATTTATCTCTGTTAAAATGACCAAAGTAGAAGAGTCACAGACATGATGGGAAGTGTTTTGGGAAAAAGAAATGGGTCAGAGGTTTACAAGGCAGACCTAAAAGACAGCGTCTGTCAGTTCATGAATAATCTCTGGTGAACCCGTTGAGTGACACGTGAGGTGTTTCGTTTCCCTCCTTGGCTTCCCTGCCTGCTTTCCCACAGACCTCCACTCCTCGGCCCGAAATGACGCTTAAGAAGGTAATGGTGTAAATGAAAGCTCCCCGCCCCTCTCCACTTCGCGTACCCCTCTTCGTCCCCCTTCGTTCTATACGTCTCTCTATCTCGCTCCCTCTGGGGAACAAAAGAGGCCTTATTATACCTCCCTGTCAGCGTCACTCTGTGTCTCACCACTGTACAATCACTGTTTTCTGCAGCTCTACCAGCATGGGGTAAATGGGATAGAAAGAGTGAGAGGTGCAAGTACAGAGAGAATTGGAATGTCTCTGGTGTTCTTTTTTTAAGTGTATTTGTCTGAAGCAGGATTTTTTCCCTTCTTTCTTTTTCTCTCTTGAAGCCTCAACAAGCGGTGTAATTTATTTGAGGCACTCGTTCACATCACACACACGCACATGCACTCCTTAAGTCTAGAGATATCTTCTTATTGGGGAATCTTTCAATAAATCAATGTGACTTTAAACACATTTCCCAGGCGACACGGCTGACCTGATAAGAAGTGAACTAATCTCTTTTGAGGCTGCCGGGAGAGCTTTGAACCAAATCTACTGTGCATCTATCACCAAGGTTATTTGTCAATGGCTGCTAATCCCAGGTAAATTTCCCTGGTTTTATATCAGGGTTCTCATGTCTGAAGTTTCTTGGCCTTGGGAAAATAAGAGCGTAGGCTTACAGAAAGAAGGGGAACAAAAGAAATGTTATGGATTTCAACAGCAAAACAATTTGTTCGGGAGAAGGAAAGAGAGAGGCATGGAGGCACACGGAGAGAGGCCGGATTAATTATTCCTCACACATCGCAGTCAGAACTGGGTTGCAATGCATCCGCTCTTGTCAAATAGTTTGTTTATGTAAAGCCGATCAAAGATCATCTTTCTGTTTTCACCTGACTTATTTTTATTGTGTATGAAGCAGTCCCTGTGCCGTAAAGTTACTCTGATACCACATGAGACATTTTCCTCTGTAAAACTGGTGGATAAAACAGGAATGTCAACGTTTTCTATTTTTGATTACAATGTGTGATTGTTTTCCACTTTGACTTCTATCCAAGTTATTTCTGTGCACCTTGAAGGAATAGTTAAAGTATTTTTTGTTAATCAGGTGCTGTTGAGAGGCTAATGTCAGGTCTTGGCATTAGGAATGCAGTTGATTCTGAAGTAGGTGAGATAGACAGTGAGCGTTCAATAAGCGTTTGAACGTGCTGTTCTTACCTACGTGAGAATGAGGTCTATTATCATCTTAGCAAAATGGGAAAGGACCAGGTTACGGCAGGATATGTCACATTTGGCAAGTCCTAAATGTGTGGTGGGTTTTGCCTGATTGGGAAGGATGCTAATTACAATTAGCGATACAAGCTTCTAACAATTCATTTCTCATCATATTCCTTTAAATTTATCCTAACTTCAAAGGAAACTGCTTAAATGATTCAAAGCTTTACTAGATGCAAAATTTATGATTTTAAAAACACCTGAGTTGCTGCTCAGACTTGCTTCAGTCTTTGGGAAATGAAGTTTCATATCCTCAACTAAACCCCAGAAAAAAATCTAACCTGCCCTTTTAATGCACATCATCATTTTAAAGATCATTAGAATACTATTTACTGATTAATCATATCTTTCAACAAAAATACTTTTTTTTCTTTCTGGATACAATTTTATGTACTTCAGTTTTAACGCAACTTGAGTCATCATGTTCTCTGTTCATTAAATGTGTTTTCCGCTGAGAATCGTTATTTCTTTAAGCTCTTTTGAACCCTCTTCAAATTGACTGATGATATTTTAATTAAGTGCATTTGAGCTCAAAAAGCGATTGAAAAGTCTTAAGATTTGCTTTCTATTTCCAACCATCAGTGTGTTCTAACATGCGAACCCATGAGATGATTCAGTTTCTTTTTAGGTACCGTGTTTTCACAAAGTTATGTTGTCATCTGTCATGTCTGTTCAGCCAGGAAGCCAGGCTTTCTATTCATCTGTGGAGCCAATTATCCAGACTTTGAAACAAGTGTTTGGACAATATGACAAATAACATTTTACTTTTGCCTATCACACGCACACGTTTGTCCCTTTACACACACTTTTTGGAATAAATAATTGATCGGGGAATGTTGGAAGAACCTTTTTGCGCTGATATTTACTGTGCAGCACTGCCTCACGTGGAAAGAAACTTTTCCTTGAGTTCATTTTTCTTTTTCACATTGGTCTTCAAGTGTTTTTTTTTTCTTTCTTGCCATTCCCCTGAAGCCCCCACCCCAACCCCCATCATCTCCCCCCTTCATGTGTGCTGAAGATCATGGAAAATCTCTTGCCATATCTGTCATCTGTCACGCTCTGTGATGAACAGTTTTGATCTCTCACTCGGCTGTTTATGGCCGTTGTCAAGCAGGAAGGAGTCGTAGCCGTAAGTGCTTACACCAGCGTGTAAATAGTTTGACGTGTGGCTCCGTAACAAAGTTGCAGGGGTAAATAAGGAGCCAAACAACCAAGTAGAATTGCAATTAAGTTGTACGTCTGCATTATGAAATGTTTGGAGCAGCGTGATTTCTGTCCACTCGTTTTGCATTTATGAGTCTTGATACCGAAAGTGTGTTTCTTTGTTCCAGGGAGACTTCTTGACTGTGGGGGATCAAAGGGTAAATAGAGTGTGTTATGGTTAGCACTTAACTACACACATGTGGACGCGCTGTACGGTGGGATGGTGGAGAAATATGCCGAGGATACTGTGATCGCTGCTCAATTCTTCCACTGTGAGGTCATGGTGTGAAGGGCCAAGTCAGATGGAAGCTGTCCTGGAAGGAAGGCTTTCACAGCTGAATGGAACAGAAGTCAAGCATTAACATTCAGACATAGAGGGACAGGAGGCACAAATGGCTTCCTTCTACGTGTCCCCATTCAATTAAAAGAAAACTTTTATCAGAACATAAGCTACATCAAAATATATTACATATTGTTATGAGTGAAGATTTCTTCCTACCTGAAAGTGAGGTATTGTCATTTTGTTTTTGTTTTTTTAATGCCTGGAGTTAATCACTGTTTGGTGGGTTCTGTTTCTCCGCCTGCATTTTGATTCAGTTTTTCTTTGAGATTAGTAAAAAATAATAATTTGACTGTAGTGAGAGCTGGTCACAAGCTCTCTTGAAGATGTTTCAGTTTTTTTGTTGAGATTACAGCATCTTCCTGATAAAGATTGGATTTTAATATAACCCATTCTTGCAATAGCGCCTTTAATACAAATAAAATCAGATTCTGAGGCTTTGTCAAAGTGGGAAAAAAAATCCTTGTTGGTCATTCAAGTTAACATGAACTGTTTATACAGTAGAAACAGATCCTACAGAACATCTCAAAATGTAAAAAATTTTTTAAAAAATTCAAATGTTACCGTTTCATGGCACACACGCTTTCATCACAGGTTTGGCTTTCAAGAGACATTCTGAACTAGGAAGTGAAATTCGAAGAGGGCTAAAGTGGTTTGTCAAAATGCAACTGAGTTGCAATGATTAGTCAGGGAAAAAGGAAAAAGAAAACGTTATGGTGATTGGTCAGATTTGTGGAAAAGTTTTGAAAATTGCAAGAGATGGTCTTAAAGGCCTTCCTCTGTGCAGCTGATCCGGTCCCCTTGGAGTTATTTATGGTGCTCAGACCTGCTCTTTTATCGGCAATATTCTTATCAGCAGTGTTGTACAATGTGAGCTCCATGTTGATGCAAACTGAAAATATCTCCATGATTTCCTTTTGATTTAATCATTTTTACCACCAGAAATCCTGGTCGGAAAATTAATGAAGTACAATATTGTTTAAAAAAACTGCAAAATATATGTAATTTATTTATTTTTTATTTCTGTAATCTAAAAATCAAATGAAAGACAATATTTGTGGGCAAATTTACAGTTAGAATAAGTCTTGACAATAGTTTTAAATAAAATTTAAAGGTTGCAAAGTCAGTGAGTTTTGTGATTCCTAGTGTTTTATATGAGTTAAAGCTTTGTGAAAATGTCAAATTTTTCTAGCTCAGAATTAAACAAAAGGGGCATCAGCAGCAGCCATGGGTTTAACAGATGCTTCCGGTCATTAGGTCACTCAGAGACAGATCAGCACTGCTGACCAGGAGAGACAGAGAACAGTGGATAAGAGACAGGGTGAAAAACAGAAAAAGAGAAATGGAGAGTGTGATTCAGGAAGAAAGGGGCGTGTGTGTGTGTGTGTGTATGTGTATGTGTGTGTGTTGAGTTGGAGGAAGAAGTGGGGATGGGGCGGTGGAGGTATGAGGGGCGATCTTGGAAAGGTTTCGTATATCATAATTATCCCGTTAAGTAACGGCAGAGCGGCCTCCCCAGGGGAATTTGTCTTAAATGGAAGATTTGCAAGGAGAACGGGTCAGAAAGAGAGAAAAAGAGAAACGGCTTCCAGTCGGCAGGAAATCTTGTTTACATTTACATAATCATATCAACACTCAGTCCTTCTTCATCGTCTCTTTCTTATGCCTTTTCAAAAACAGAAGACGGGGGAAAAAAAGGGAAATAAACAGATGAGGGAGGGCTTCGGGCTTCTCATTGTCGGTGTTTGTTGTTGATGCTCTTCCCCCTCTAACCTCCTCCCCCCCCTCTCATTTTCTTAAAAGTGCTGCCAGTGTTGGCAAGAATGCCTGTTATTTTAAATCTCATGCCAGCACCTCCAACCTCCTCTCATGTCTGTCTCTCTGCCTCATTATGTCCTCTTTAAGTGGGATTTCTCAGACCTTTTGGCCTTTATCCCTTGTTTGGCATGTTAAAAAAAATATCATAAATAAGGCACTGCGTGGCTGTCGACGAGAGGCTTAATTGAGATCTGCAAAGAGCACCGAGCAGATGTTTGTAGCAGCAACTGTTGAATCATCAGAGACTGCGGAAAGCCTATGAAACCATGTTAAAGAGAAGCCAGGTGTTCTAGATTTTTTATTCTCTTTTTTTCCCCTCTTTACATCAAGGAGCGCTGAAGTGCTGATGTGAATGCATTTGTTTAGAGAGTTTCTCGGAAGAGAGACGGAGAAATGAGACACATGGTTTATTAGCAACGCTAAACTGCTGTAAAGTGTCTCCATCTTCATCTAAAGTATATCTGTGGCTGAAAGAAACAGAAGCACGTGAAACAATAAGAAAATGTTATGTTTTTTTTTTGTTTTTTTCTCACTGTCCAATTGCCTTCAAATGTAACTCATCATTGGAGTGTAAAGTGCATACTTATCACTACCCTGATAAGTAATAAAATAGATGAAATGTGAAAACCTAGATAAATTCCAAGATGTAGTAGTCATTTTCAGATGATAAATCAGGAAAAAGTTTAATATATCTATCTTCATTTACATGAAAGGGAGAAAAACCCTGAAAGAAATAGTTTTCTAGGGTTGCTGTTATCTGGTGGTCATGTTGAAAATGATGTTAAATATTATATCATGCCCAGCTACATGCAAGATTTATATTTACCAACCACTTCATTATGTGCACCTTTGTAATTGCTTGTTAACAAAAACTACAAATTAGAATGGCAGCAAGTAAACCTATTTGGTAGGGCCCGGACTTTAGCATAATAAATTTGATTAATTAATTTCATTGCCACACATTTTAAAGCATTAAAAATTGTAACGCCATTAACTGCATTTGTTTATATATGAATGTTCCAACCATTAAAAAAAAATCCATCTGGAATTTTTGTCTTCACATGTTTCCAGTACACCCGCAAATCTGACACACATCAATGGTGAAGTTTCATCTTTTCTTCAAAAAATAATATGAAGATAATTGTTGAGTTTTGCTAAAAGGAGTTAGCCTGTCAGCGAAGCTATTCTAACCTAAAATGCTATCGCAGTGCAAAATGTAGCAGCAGCACAGATGCTAATGCCATCTTCTGATGGTTACTTCTAGAAGGACACTGTGTCACAAAGCCAAAGAGTGAAACCATGAATGCTATCTATTATTTTCTTCCTACTATTTGTGTTTTACACAAACCAACCCAGAGAAACCATTGAAAGACGGATCAGTCATGCAGCCCAAACCAGACGTAGCCTGCTCCAGGTAACACTGGGAGTGAGAGGTAGCTGGGAACTCTTTCAGCTTCCATGACAGTCATGTCTACAAGAGCTTTAACATATGGCAAGTGCCTGCAGCTTGGTGTGCCAAATTGATGCATATGTTGCACTTGTTCACACGGATCCTATCTCCTCCTCCTTAGTGCCGACTCAAGGAAGCCACCCGGCCCTCACAGCCGTCTCTATCGTCACATTCTAAACTGCTGTCATTTATTTATCTGGGACATTTGGGACAATTCCCTCCATGCCACACAAAAAAAATCTCTGGGAACCAGTGACAGGTTCTCTGGGATCATAAATAACTCTGATAGCTGTGTTGCTGAGTTGCGATTATTTTCCTGTCTGTCTTCCTGAGTGTCATATTAATCCCCCTCTGCAGAGATTTGACTTCTTTACGTCTCACTATCAGCATCTTTTTATCTCTGTGTGTGTTTGAGGCCAGCATGGCGCTCCTCTGGTTTCACTGGGTTTTAGCTTACCATTACATTTAAAATGATTCCTCTCCTACCATAACCAATGGTAGTTAAGAACTAAAGGCAATAGGAAGGGAATTCAGCCCACACAACCTATATTTATGAAAATACTCTGTCTTTTTATTTGAGGTTAAGAATTATTATTCCACTCATTCTTTATTCTCCTTCTTAGGCCTGTCCTTAAATAGAAATATTAGAGTTTAACAAAGAGGCACACTTACTGTTGCCCTATATATGCATTTTGCTCTATATAATACCGTCCTATTTGGTACTCTTTCTCTAGTTCATTTTCTCCTCCCTTTGTGATCTACATAGTTCCTTCATAATGTGTCATCATATTGCCTTTGTCTCCCCTCCTCCTCTCCAGCAGTCAAATGGAGGGTTCGGGGGACACATTTACTGGAAGATCCACAGACTGGTTCTTCCTCTCCATCTCCCATCTGGCTCCTTGCCACATTGTATTAGTAACCAGATATGTCACAGGGAGCCACCACACCGGTGCAGAGAACGTTGTCCGCTTGTGGCGCGATGGCCGCGGCTGCCTGATTAGGGCCTCCAATTTTACCCCTGTTGATGCACAGAGAGACCGTCTCTGTTCTGATGTTCGGGCTTCCATTATCACTGCCATCACAGGCAAGAGATGGTGGCGAGGACATTTGCATCATGTGGCAAAATTGGCCAGCTTATCAATGACTGAAATTGAATTTGAGCACTTGTGCCATGACAGGGTGTCACGTAATTGAACAGTTTATTATCGATGTCGTTGCCTCCTTTCTCTTTTTTTTTTGTCTTATGAAAACCGTGAGTAGCAGCAACATGCTCATTTTTACCAAAGCTAGAACTTGGTATGCTCACTGGTTCGCACTCTGTGAAACTACTAGAATCCACAGGTTCCACCACTTGTAAGAAACAAGAAAAGAAGTAGTGTTAATGGTAAATATATCAGGCATGATGTTTGAGGCCTTTATATGATTTTCTTTGTGTAGCAATAAAAACCTGAATGGCTTGCCTTACATATCAATAAATATAGTTGAAAACAGAAGTTTACATACTTTGAAAAATTTATCTCAGAGAATAGCAATTCTTAGTTTTCTCAAAGTTATAGTTGAAATGAACCTGTACCTCCATTTTATAGATATATTTATTCAAATCTTAATAATCCTGATAAGTGAAGTAATAAAACAGCTTTTGCAGGATTTTCTTTGGTTATGTGAGAAGACAGTATCACTCAGGGCGACAGAACCTCCACTGACATCGACCAGCTACTGACAATGCAGTAAATATGCACCCAGTTTCTGCTAAGCAAATGAAAGACAAAGCTGGTAAATTATGAACAATGATGTGTATACACACACACCAGTGTACTGCTGTGAGCTTATACCTCCACACCCACCTCATCCTGGTCTTGGCCAAGTAAAATATTACAGTATCAGACTTCCTGTATCTTCCTTATGCCTTAGTTGGTTTATTTATAGAACTGCACTGGCAAAAGAATTGAGTGAAAGTCAAATATTACACAGCAGGTGTGCTGTTAGGCCCTTTTTTTTGTTTGTTTCTTCACATGGAAGACGAAAATTGCTCCATTAGAGCCAAGGACACGACGCACAGCTCCACCACTGTCCCCGACGGCCTTGTGTGTATCGCAGAAAAACGTGGGAAGGATGTCAGTGTATGTAAACACAAAGCTTCCCAAACAGCAACAGAAAAGGACAAAAACCGAGTGGAGATGACCTCACCTATTCATGCCCGTCAAACAAAAGCTTCCTTTACAGGGAAAGAATGAGCGGGAATGATAGTTTATTACAGAGCTGAAGAGGTTGCCAGTATACATACAGGCACAAAAAAAATAAAATGAAATAAAGTAAGTAAGATAAGGGGCTATTTGCGGAACCGCAGAAACTAAACAGGAAAAAAATATATATATTGTGGAACTTTTTAAACTTGACTACAGACTGTTTCTAAGGACAAAGTGTCAGAAGCATTTAAGATGTGACCTTTTTTCCCCTGCACATTCCATTGCCATTATGCTACATTGTTGCTGAATAAAAGGCTGTATTATGTTCTGCCCCCTCCTCCCCCAGTAAAAGGCCAGAAGTGGACCCAGTTTTTATCTGCTGAACGAATCAATCAGGATTATGTCAGCTGAAAAGAATCACAGACAGCAGTCGCCAGGCCCCACGTCTCTCTCTGTTTCTGAGTGTATGTCGCTGTGTACAGTACATCCCCTCTCTGCGTGTGAAAGGACAAGATGTCCACGTCACAGGACGGCACTTGTTGGCTTAGAAGATGCCCGACTCGATGACAGAGGCGTCGTTTGGGACTCTGAAAGGCCGAAAGATTTTCCTTTAAATGTTTATACATTTACTCCCTCCCAGCTCACCCCTCCTCCCCTTTCTCCGTCCTCTATGGGAGGATTGGAAAAGCACTAATTATCATTTCAGCAGAAATGATTAGGAGATCAAACGGGGATCGAATGCCATTTCCTTCCATTAATGCAGGGGGTTTAGAGTGCCTGTCACAGCCTGGCTTGTCCTATGGCCTGTGGAGAGCAAGAGAAGAGAGGAGGGGGGATGGAGAGAAGGACAAGGATTCAAGGAAAATAGAGAATGGGACAAAGTTTGGCAACAGAAAGAATGAAAGAAAGAAAGGGTCAAAGAGGAAAAAGACACAATATATCTCATTCTGGTGTGATTTAACAATAACATTTTTTTCTTTTGGTAAAGACTATGGCAGCAGTACATGTGTTCTCTCTAAGTTGATGTTTTGACCTGGTCCAATGGAAAGAAGCACTTTTTCAATTATTTTCAATTACTCCAATAGTTTTGAGCTCAGTAGATTGTGTGTGTGTGTGTGTGTGTGTGCGTGTGCGCGTGTGTGTGTGTGTGTGTGTGTGTGCGTGTGCGTGTGTGTGTTGGTGTGCGTGTGTGTGTGTGTGTGTGTGTGTGGGGTTGGGTGTGTGTGTGTGTGTGTGTGCGTGCGTGTGTGTGTGTGTGTGTGTGTGTGTGTGTGTGTGTGTGTGTGTGTGTGTGTGTGTGTTTTGTCCATCAGTGTGGAATCATTGTCTGAGTGTCAAGATGAGGCCCAACAGATTTACTTTCACAAGTGGAATATTACGGTTTTCTCCATGATGCTCCACTTGACATATATATACAAATTTATGTGAAACTGCTTTGGGTTCATTTCAAATGTATTAGACACAGAAATGGAAAAGATAGGAGAAAAGAAGAATGGTTGGGAAAAGGCTTAAAGGGGAAGAAGGAGACAGGCGTAGAGGAGAGAAAGACTTAGGAGAGAATTTAGCCAACAGCCTAGAAGTCTGCCTCTACACCTGCAGAAAGAGAGAACAACAAAACGAAAAGCTCATGGTTAAAACTGCTTAAGCAGTTAAGATCTGAATCCAGCATTACTTTAGCATCCCCGAACCTTGGAATGGGTTCTGTTGGCTCATGTGCTGACTGGAAGCAGTGCATTGACCACAAGTGGGCTCAGACTTCTGGGAGTCAGAGGACAGCAGAGAGGCTCTAGCACTAAGTTATATCCTTGACCTGCTTTTGCCCTCATCACTGTCTCTGGTTTGCTTTCGTACCCAATCCCATCCATATTAACCTTCTAGCTATTGAATTTCGTCCTTTGCATTCTTAGCCAGAGTGGCCTAGCTGTTAGTCGCTGGCTGGTGCCTTGAAGCAAGGAGGTACTGAGTTAGAATCCTGCATGTGTGGGTTACTACTCCCACAGCTCAGAAACAGGCATGTTAAGGTTAATTTGCCACTCTAAATTGCCCTCAGTTGTGTGTGTGCGTGTGTGTGTGTGTGTGTGTGTGTGCGTGCGTGTGTGTGTGTGTGTGTGCGTGCGTGTGTGTGTGTGGTTATAGTTCTCTGTTGCTCTGTGACAGACGAGTGCTCTGTCCAGGGCGTACCCCGCCTCCCCAGCAATCCTGCATGGATTATTAGGCAGCTGTAAGAGATGGATGCCTTGGTCAGTGATTGTAGATTTAATTCAAGAAATTGTCATCTTTACTATGTTATCCACATTTTTGACAAAAAAAAAAACAAACAAAAACACCAAGGAAATAAACAAACCGGTACCTCACAAGGTTCTGTCTCAATCACAGGATCAAGGAGATTTGAGGTAAATATCTGAAAGATTAGAACAGAGAAAGTGAAGCACTGCGGAAGAAGTGAGCGAGGATGAGCTTGTGATTGTCTCTGCACGTCAGATGAGAAAAATGTCAAAGAGAATGTGAGAGATGACCTCTGCGTTCATCACCCATTAATGACCCTGCAGCTCTCAGCTTCATTTTCCCTCTCATGCAAAACATAAAAAAAACATTTCCTCCTGTCTCCAATAGTCATTTCCCCCCGCATTGTATTTATGTATTGAAAAAAAAAAGGTAATAGATCAAGCACATTCCATTATTCTCTTATAAGATCATTAGCAAATATAATTAGATATGAAAGAAAGTAATTTGGAGAGAAGAGGAGAGAAAAGCGCTATCAGGCAGAGAAGACAGATTGTAGCATCAGAGTGTTTGGGCTTAAATTGCTCAGCGGAGGTATTATCAAGCCGGCAATCTTTTAGCCTCAGAAATAGTTTTGGAGACAGACAGCGAAAGATAGAAAGAGGCCACTAACATTGACTTCATTGTATTTCCCCCCCAACTGCAATCATTTTTTTTTATATTTTACCGTCTTTTCCAGTTTCTCTCTCTCTTTCTCTCTCTTTTGCTCTGAATCAAATCATCCTGTCATAGGTATCACCTCGCACTAGACCCCGTGAGTTTGCAGCACAACAAAAACCGAGTTTATAAAAAGAAAACAAGTTGACACAGAGTCATCACAGACAAGAAAGAAAAGCTGGAAAAAACAAAAAAAGCAAATTATCACAGGCAGCAGAAAACAGCTAACCTTCTCTGCTCACTTCTCGTGCGTATTGATTCGGCTTTTGTATTATTTTGGCAACTTTAAAGAGCAGGCATAACACACAAATTGCGACGTGCCTTGAAGCGGCTTCTTGAGGAACCTTCTCTTTGCAGATCTCGTTGTCTCTCTTTCTGCACGTGGCACCTCGCGCCACACACACTCCTCACCGGCGCGCGGGAGTTTTCCTCACTCTTTCTTGCACCTTAACACCGCGCTGTGTTTGTCTAATAAGGATCTGAGCTGAAAGCAGACTGAGAGCACAATAATCCTGCTGCGTTTTACCACAAATTTTCTTTTTTTTTCTTCCTCACCTCTTCTCCTTCTTTAGTAATGCTTTAAGGGATTGAGGGGGGTGGGAAGGGTGAAAGAGGAGGGGTGGGCTGGTGGTATGGATGTGGATTTTTCTAGTCTTTTGTGCGAATCACAGGGAATGGTAACTATAAACATCCTGTATTCATTAAAACCATCTAAAAATACAATTTTGGGAAGGGGGGAGCGGGGGTGGCGAGGGGTGCACTCACTTCCTCGCCGCTCCTCCTCAGTGTATACAAGCAGCCTGTGTTATGCCTAGTGCTGCTCATATTTACATATTTATAAATGCTGGGCTGTACAATGAGCCAGGGCTTTGCCAAGAACAACAGTTTTTTGCAAGTGTCGAGCCCAGATGCCTGTGAGAAGGAACAAAGCAGCCATGAGTAACTCCAGCGGCATGGACAGAGTTCACACAGGTCTTTCATGGCTTTCTAACACCTCATGTCCAGATGAGACAACGCTTGATATATTCTGTCAATTTTCTGTTCAGTCGGATATTTCGACTGACACCTTTGTGTGAATTTAAACAATTCATTTTGTTTAAATGAACATAAGCCCAAAACTGAACTTTTTAAGTTCACACATGGGGCGCTGCAATGCAAAGACAAAATCTTACCAGGAATTTTTGGTCTAGTTTCTAACTCAGATATTTTTGTATGCTTACAATAAAACAAAACTCATTTAAAAGGACAAATACACTTAGGAATGTATTATTTTTTAAAGAATTATTTAAGCCAATAATTCTTGAACATGGTTTAAAAAAAAGATTAGTTAAAAAAAAAATAATTCCACTGGCATATTTTTCACTTAAATTTTTTTTTAAATGTCCTGGCAAAAAAAATCTGCCAGTGGAACTATTACATTTGTATCTATATTCAAGAATCGTTGACTTAAAAAATCATATTTATTTTGCTAAAATGATACTTCTATGTTAGCTTTGCTTTTTTTTAAGTGTACTCAAATATTTGATCTAGAAAAGAGATAAAAATACTTGTTATGATTTTGTTGTATTGCAGTGTGATTAGAGTTGATGTGTAACTGCAAATGTTCAGACTTGTTTTAGATCATTGGAAAAGGTGGAAACCAAGGAATCCAGCAAACGGCATGAAGCTGGAGAGATGTTAGAAACAGTTTGTTACCAACCATGTAGGGATCACAGTAAACCCAACCGCCCCAACTCCTCAACCACCGTTCATCCTGTGTTTTCACATAGAAAAAGCATTGAAACACACTGAAGAACTGCTGCGTGCTACTAATGTTAGCATTCATCTTATTGCCCTCATATTTGCAGTATTTGTGTGTATCAGGGTTTATGATATTTAGGGGTCAGACAAAGGCTGAAATGATTAATCAAATTAATTGTGATCAACTAATTTAATCATTGATTATTTGTTATAAAGACTCAAAAAAGAAATGTTGTTGAATAGCAAATTACCTTTTGCTTTTCTTTCAGCAAAACGACAACCATTTAGCATTTAACATATATACATATGAAAAGCGAATACTAGAGGAAGGCTATACTTTTAGGCAATAAAATGTTCAATTTCTAAAATGCATTATTTTGGAGTTGTGTTTAAATTTGGAGTTGTTTTTTTTTTTTTTATTCATCCACTGAAAACCAAATAAATCAACAAAGTGGATTTATTCTCTCTGTCTCTACACCTGCAAACTCCACACAGTTTGCTGATGTGGAGTCAGAGCAGATGTGGAACATAAAGCACAATTTCATTCAATCTAAATTGATAAAATATAATGAGAGTTTTAGATACTCAGGTTAAATATAAATATAACATCTACTGTTGGAACCTGAACATGTCCTGTCTCCAACATCATCAAACACTGAATGTTGTTGTTTTTTATGCACATAGCTGCAGTTGATGCCACATTGTCCTTTGGGACTATGTTTCTTCCGCTCACACTTCCACACATATCTCCACCACCTTATTCCCGTGCGGTCTCTCCACACAGGCTCAGAGTGAAGTGGTACACCATTGTTCCTTCCTCCATCCCATTTATCCATTCTGTTCAGCATGACACATGTATTAACAGTGGATGGATCCTGGAGCTGGGTGTCCTCACACCATATGTTTTGCTTTCCCAGGTCCTCTCCCACAAAATCCCCACACCTCTCCTGCCATCTGCCATCTCTCACAATGCCACATGAGGGCGCCCTGCTCCTTTATGTCATTACATAGGAATGTGGCATGTGCTGTAAATTATTTCCAGTGACAAGTATGTTTATCTGAATCACGCTGCCATCTTATAACCATCATGTATTCACGCTGCATCTTCCCTCGCCACCCCCAGGGCGCTTTGATGAAAACAAAGAGATAAGCCTTGCATTCATGTGATAAATGAATGCCAGGCAGGTTTTCTGTGTCTGTTAGGTGCATCTGCCGTCTACCCGAATGGGAAATTAAAAACTGTGATGGTGGGGGGGAAGTTATGCTAAACCTATAAAGTTGGCCAGGAAATCTCTTACCCCTCCTTCGCAGCGGCAGTTGTTTGGGGAGAAGGAGCACCATGCTTAAATAATAACATTCCAGGTGGCTTAGTTAATGAACAGTGAAAATCAAATATGGGGCCCTAATCTGGAGCTCGTTACAGGAAGTTTCTTTACAGGGAAGTCACAGGCAGGAAGTGCCCTTGGGGAGAAGCAAAATACTTTTTGAAGATTCAGGGGGAAAAAAAAGGAAACTTTGCTTTTGCTAAAGCTTTCACAGATTTTGCACATCAAATAAATAAAAAAAACAAAAAAACAATCTCATGGCAAAATTTGGCAATGTAAACGAAAGGCTTTTAAAAGAGCTAAATTAGCTTCTCACTGAGGTGCAACTTTCAATTTTGCAATGCCGAGACTAAACAACCATTAAAGGAGACAGGTGTGTTAAATGAACGAGCATGGAAAGCTACGGGAAGCTTCCAGTGTCTTATTTACTGTCTTAGTTTGCCATCTTGTGGTTGTAGCTGTGAATAACATCATGTTAGTCCAGAAATGAATAGTGTGTGCAGCATGAATTTGAAAAAAAATAATTCTAGTTATAGGCTATATACTACTTATTCTACAAATGTTAATGATATCAAAAGGAAACTTTTTTTTAGTGTTATTTTTTAATCAACCGAGGAATTTGAAGGGCATAAGCAGAGTCTTATGAGACTACAGGGGAGGGAAGTTAGTGCATGTTGGAGCTATTTCCTCAGTGAACAGACGGCCGCAGAGTTATTACTCAGCATTGAGTCTCAGAGATGTTTTATCTTGTTATTAACTCCGTTCATTCTGATACCCATATCTGTACTGGGGTGAGAGAGAGAGAGAGGGAGAGAGAGAGAGAGAGAGAGAGAGTCAGGGAGAGAGGGAGAGAGAGTCAGAGAGAGAGAGAGAGAGAGGGAGAGGGAGAGAGGGAGAGAGTGCGCCTCAAATAAACTCGTGTTTTAATTTGATTTTGTCAGATTCATAACGGCAGTTTTAAAAGAGCATGACATGCAAATGTTCTTGGTGGTGTTTTATTGCAAAATAATTTCCAAATAAGTTGCTGAGGGAATGAAAGTGCAAATGTGTGTGCGTGGGTGTGCGTGTGTGTGTGTGTGTGTGTGTGTGTGTGTGCATGTGTGTGTGTGGGAGGGGTGAGGGGAAAGTTGTCGGTGCTTCTGGACGTAATCTATTTCCAGCTGTTTTACAATACTTCATTTTTATTTTTAGTTCTTTTTTTAATTCAATCATTCCGCTCAATTTTCACACTGTCACGCTGCTTGTCACGCTTATTGAGTCAAGTGAGTTGCTTGTAACTCATATGAAACTACTACCCCAGGTGTCATAACTATAATGCATTTCCAGCTTCTGTTTTCAGAATGAAGATATTTTATTTATCTTCAAATAAGGAAGTCACTTTGTACACTACTATGTGCAAGACAGAAAAAAACTGTTTGCAATTAGAAGTGGATTTATTCAATTGATGCTGCAGTTTATTAAAGCTGTGATCTTGCTTTAGTAAACCGTAGTGATTGTTACAGGAAGCAGAAGGAATCCTAAGACAAGCAAATAAAATGACAGGGAGTTTAGATATACAGTCTGACTAATCATTTAATGCATCTGGAATGAATGTTTAGGATTTAAATTAGTTCACATGTAGAAAAGCCTGAGATGTGAAACTAATTCTCCTTGCATTGAGCAGCCATGTCTAGAATATAGACCAATGGGCATTAGTGGCTCCATCAGGAGAGGAGTTACTCATTTACTATAATCAGGCAGATACCAGAGTGCAGAACATGTGCTGTGTTGGAGTTTCACAAGTCCTGGTTGTTCTTTCCTTGCACTTTTTCAGATCATCCCTTTATTCCTTGATCTTCACGTTCTTCATGCCTCAGTCCACTGAATGGTCCTGACACAGAATAAGGGGTTATGCACCAGTTATAATTAAGGGATAATACAGTGTCAGAACATGTGTGAAGTAGAAAAATGATAAAACAGCAGATAATGATAATGACAGCAGCACCACCAGAACCCAAAGAATCAGAGAGAACAGAGACACCTGATCTGATCTGACCTGATTGACATGTTCAACAGGCCTGATAGATTCTTCCATTAAGGATTTCACCAAAACAACCAAATAGAGAGGAAATCCTGGACATACAGTATGTCGCTTTCACATTGTCTTGGTGAATAGTAAGTCACTCACCATGGCTTACCACTGGTATGAGTTGAGAGAATCAACTCATATGATCTAAATCTGAAAGAAGCCCATTCCTCCAAAAGACAGACCACATTCCAGATTCCCGAGTTACAAACTGATTTATCACCTGTTCTATGTAAATCTGGACCTGCTGCTTCGTCCCTCCACTTGAGACCACGTAATCTTTCCCGTTCCTGTTCCAGATGTACTAACTTACTGATAACTAAACCATTTTCATATCAATCACTAGTTTGCATCTGGGCCAATCTATTTTGAACTTTCCTTTGATCATTAACTGGTTATGTAACTTAGAAGACATGTACTAAACTATTTTAAAGCAGCAAGTCTTTTAAATATCACAAACATAAGACTTTACATGATTTGGTTTAACTTGAGTACCGAAGTGAAAAGGTAATTTTACTGAGATTTGAACTTCTTCATAGTTTTTTGTGTGGAGAAAAATGAAACCTCAGTCAAAGAAAGGCACTGATAGTTTGCTACTTTTGCAGATTATCCAACAAAACTTGTTACTTTTCCAAGGAAAATACAGCAGACATCTACATTTTAAAACGCCAAGATAAAATAAAATCATCTTCTCACTACAGTTGTGCCAGACAGACACAAACTCAGAACACAAAAACATTATTAAAGTTTTTTTTATTTATTATTATTTTATTATTACCATACTTGTAATAGATAATTCTCAAACTGTATCCATTAGACCAGTGGTTCTTAACCTGGGTTCGATCGATCCCCTGGGGTTCGATGAGTCGGTCTCAGGGGTAACACAACTATCATTACATTACTAAATCAGAATACCGCAGTCTTTATTATTTATTATTAATTTTTCATTCTCAAACAAGAATGTAGAGCTAATTAAATGATCTAAACAAGACCTTAAAGTAGTTTCAGTTTGTCTCGAAGGCCAACCTGTTGAAACTGTGGTAAATTTTAAATACCTTGGGTCGTTCCTGGACAGTCAGCGCAACTTTGCTGAAAACACTGACTATATTTTGAAGAACTGTTCTCAGAGACTCTACCTTTTAAGAAGACTTGATGATCTTGGGGTGACCCAACTAGACTCTAGTTCTGTCACAACTATGTCTTGAATTTTGGGGGAAAAAATATATTTTATTTATCACTACAGAAGGGCTCAGTGAATGCGCATATGAAACTGGTGGGTTCGGTACCTCAAAAAAGGTTAAGAACCACTGAACTAGACAATCTCAATGTGGACATTGAGATTAGTTGGCACTGGTGGCTCGAACAAGCAGTCTTTTCAAAACTATGCTATGAACCTTTAAACCAGTGGTGCCCAAAGTCGGTCCTGGAGGTCCGGCATCCTGCATGTTTTAGTTCTCTCCCTGGTTTAACGCACCTGGATCAAATGATGGCTCGTTAGAAGGTCTATGAAGAACACTGACATGCTGAAGAGGTTGTTACTACTATCAGAGAGAAATATGCAGGATGACGGCCCTCCAGGACCGACTTTGGGCACCACTGCTATAAACTATCATTATCAGTTCTGCTTTGTGTTCTGCTTTATAGAGAAGTTGACTATTTATTCAGTAAACAGAGATAGGAAGCACTTCGTGCACCAGCAGAAAATTGATGGTGTTTCTGCTCACAGGTTTGTTTGATGCAGGAAGGTTATTGGTGCTGCGCTGCCTCCAACCTTCACTTCCTGTGTCGGTAATCATAAGCTTCTGTGTAAATAATCACAGTTCCAATGAGACAATGGTTTAAAGATTCCTAAACATGTGTTTAGATGAACAGCTTTAATGTTTTTGAGAGCAGAGTTGTTATGGGACGGTGAACTTCCCCTTTAATCTTGGTCCAGTTTCAATTTCCAGTGACAACTGTTGTTGATTAGTAGTCTACAGATTAATCTTCAGCAGGTGACATTTAAAACTCATGTTTAAAACTTTAAGCTGACATTCACAAATGTAACCACAAGATTCAGTGCTGAACAGTTTGTGTTAGTGTTCACATGTTCACAGTGCTAATCTGCCTCTTGTTCTCTCATTGGCTGCAGCACATCTGTGGCTAGAAGAGGAGGACCAGCCCATGACCCATGACCCCGCATTGACCCTCGAGCCCAACCAGTTTAACAACGATCTTAGCCACCCTAACAACCATAACCTGGGTGAGCCTAAGGGGCTGGACATCCATGCTGGAAACAAAGACTAACAACTTCCACCAGAGCGAGGCTCAGCGACGACCACGATGACGACGATGAAGGTGATGGAAGGAGGATGAAGGTTAAATGAAGGAAAACACTATAACAGAGACTTTATTTAAGATGATTTAAAAAAAAAGAAAACTACTACCATCAGAGGGAATGGAAAAAGAGAACTGTTAAATGGGACGTCTAGACAGTGTTTGAATTTGCGAGTTGGACCTAATAACTTTTGCAAGCATCCTCGCACACTTATTAAGACAATGGCAACCTTCCTTTGTGTTTCCTGTGGTCTGAATGCATCTTGTCTTTGTTGTCCTATACGCATTGCTTCTGTTTTCCTTCAGGTCTTCTTTCTTTTCTTTGGATGAAACTACCTGTCTGAAGATGACTTCCTGTAAACTAGCCCTGACATTACCGACACATTCCTGGAGCTAGAAAAAATCTTTTGTAACTAGGACTGAAGTATTAAAAACTTAATGAAATCTGTTTCCTTTTCCTGTAAAGTGAAGATTATCCTGTTGTACTTGGTAGAATGTATTCTACTGCTGAATAGAAACTAAACTTTAGCAGACTGTTGACTGAGACCAAGCACATTCCTGTCAAACTAGCGCCTCTCCTTTCAGCTGTCATGATTTATGTCTCACATCATTCACGCTGAACATGGTTAACTACAGACATGGTCCTTTTTTTTCAACATGGTTCTGTAGGTATGACTGGTTTACTTTTGATGACGGTAGTGTTAGTAAGGATTGCGAAGATTGAACGTTCAAACTGCTATAAATTCAACACCCTCCATAACCAGACCTTCATCCCACTACAGAACCTGTTCTTTTGAATTGTTTTCTTTATTTTTTTCAACGCAGCTCTGGTGCTTGATGTAAATAGAAAGATATACAGCAGTGCGACAAAGTCGATATTTAAAATGTTTGCCATGAGGGAAAGTAGAGGAGTGACGATAGTTTATTGGCCGTAGAATCACATGGCCGCCGTTCTTCTCAAGTTCAAAACGGAAGAATTAAAAAAAAAAGAAAAAAAAAGAGCAAGAACAGTTTTCTTTCTTTGAACCCCTACATCCCTTTTGCTTCATCTCTCATGTCTAACCTGGAGGACTGTAGTGTTGCAGATGTTTGTATAATACTGCCACCAATCATTGTTGCACAGTGTTACTGACTACTGAAAATGGTTTGATGTATTTACTTTAAGATGAGAAAAAAATAGCATAAAACTGGAAAAAGACAATGTGTATAGCCTTAGATTACAAGTCATCTGTTATTGCTACTTCAAAGCTATGTAACTGTGCTAGACTGTAGGATGTAGGGTTGACTTTATTTTGAACTTTTATATGTACTGTACATTAATGCCTTGTCCATTTACTGATCAAAAAAGAGAGAAAAAATGAGAAAAAAGAGGAAAAAGATGACAATCGTCTCCTGTGCCCCCATATATACAGATCCATAATGCATAGAGGGACTTATCCTTTCTGATTTCTTTCATTTGTTTGGATTCTCAGAAGTATTTTGCACTGTGATAGTATTATAAATCCAACCTATACAGTACAAAACTAGTTAATTAACTAAAATGAGCGTGTGTTTGTGTGTCCCTTGGCATTGTGAAATGTTTGTCATTTTTTTGTGAACCCAGAGGGAAAAAAAACCCAGAGAAAAAAAATAGTCTAATGCGGTATGTATAGTCCAAATATAATACTTTTTTTTTTTAGTTTGATCAACATCTATACTGTATGTGACTTTTAAAAATGGTTCCTCAGATTTTTTTTTGTATGCTAATCCCTTTCTGACCTACAGCATAGACCTGTTACTGCTTTCTCCTGGGTGACTTTCTGAACTTGGATACCAGCCTGAGAAGATTTTTGCCCTGCCAATGTTTTCTTTGCAGCTACATTGAAATTATTTCTGCAGACCACAATAAACCATACTTTCAATTTTATAGAAGAGGATATTCTAAATCTAAATAATAACAAAGGTGAGACATTGAAAAGTGAGAAGCTATCCTTTTTGGGGGTTTGGAAGTGGGGTCAAAGCAAACCAGTTGGATGATGAAA
The DNA here is from genome assembly GCF_904066995.2 of Poecilia reticulata. Taxonomy (NCBI): domain Eukaryota; kingdom Metazoa; phylum Chordata; class Actinopteri; order Cyprinodontiformes; family Poeciliidae; genus Poecilia; species Poecilia reticulata. Next base: position 1,526,956 of record NC_088832.1, read on the forward strand.
TCACTGACCAACAGCTTTGACTTTTGACCTTATCTCTGTTTTCTGAGTAAAGATGAGAGATTCACAGTGAGAGTGGAGCTTGGGCTCTCTCCTTCTCTGAACCAGCTATAACGATCATTCCATTCCACATATGATGTACAAAACTTGTCTTGTGAGCTGAACACTCTATGTTTTGCTGTATCCTTATGGCAGATGCTTCGTTTTGTAACTACTGAACTGTACTTATAATAAAAATAAAATGTATTCAAACTAAAAAAAAGTGTCAGAGTGGTGGACTGCCTGGTATTTTTGATTTAGCCTATAAATACTGTATCAGAGACATTATTTTTCTTTGCATCTCCAGAGGTTCCACAGTCGTCTCCAGAACAGAACCAGCCTTCTTTATCAGGCTGTTGAGCCTTTTTAGGTCCCTGGTTCTGAAGCTGCTGCCCCAACAGATGACGGCAGAAGAAATAGGGCTCTCAACAACAGACTGATGGAAGATCTGCAGCATCTTGCTGCAAACCTTGAAGGATCTTAGCTTTCTCCAGAAGTCCAGTCTGCTCTGTCCCTTCTTATAAATGGTTTCACTGTTGAGTCTAAAGTCTAGTCTGTTGTCCAGATGAACACTGAGGTATTTATATTCCCAACAACCTTCACTTCTTCTCCTTCAGTCCACCAGATCTCTGTCCTCAGCCTCTTGTCCATCTCTGATACACCCAACAACTACAGAGTGATCTGAGTATTTCTGTAGACGACATAAGAAGTTAGAAGTGAAAATGAATGGTGAGAGTTCAGTGCCCTGTGGAGCTCCTGTGTTGCTGATCACCTGGTTAGACACACAGTCCTTCAGTCTCACAAACTGTGAATCCAGCCCATCGGGTATACCCATTAAGTAAATTTGCTATGATTCTGCATCAAAGCTTCTGCTACAGTTTCACTTGATAAACTGTGTGTTTGATTTGCAACTGGTAATTTCTGTCCAGAGACCTGAGGTGTAATGAGTAGGACACATAGTGGATAATAATTAAAAAGCAGTCCTTTTACTGTTTCAATGTTCAAAACATCAATGAGTGATATCAAGATGACTGCAGTATGACTGAATTCCGCTAGGTGTCACTGTGTCCTACACATTAAATCTTTAGGCGGGTTTTTACTCCGTATGTAAAGCAGCAATCAGAAAAATACACGTTTGGGTGGGATTCCAATTATTTTATACTGTTGAGAGACCGAGTTACTCTATTTTACTCTTGTTTCCCCAGAAGTAACTTTTACATGAAATCAAATCAAGTTCTCTGACATGAAAAGAGGATTAAGAAAAAAGTAGCAGCAGTTAGAAGCTCATAGTTTTGTCTGTGTTTTTGAGAAGAAATGAGATGGCTGATAAAATGGCATCTGTACAGTTGAAAGGGAATATATTATACAATAATAATAATAATAATAATAATAATAATAATAATAATAATAATAATAATAATAATAATAATAATAGCTATTAGTATTGTTATAATAACAATGTTATTATTGTTATAATAACAATACTAATAGCTATTATTATTATTATTATTATTATTATTATTATTATTATTATTATTATTATTATTATTATTATTATCACGACACCCTGCTGTTTAGCCAGGTGGTCCAGATGTGTGTGCCATTCAACAGGACAGAGCTAAGGGATGGTGTCTGGGTCCACCTGTGTTGTCTGTAACCTGAGCTGCAGCATCTAAATGTAATCTGTTCTCATGTTTCTGTGACCTCCTGACCCCAACACTGCTGGACTCCTGTGAAGCTCTGCAGGTCAAAGCCTAACTAATTATAAAACAGATCACCTGCAAAGCGCCAGATGTTTGTAAGCGAGCATGTGGGATTGTTTCCAGTAAGGCTCACATCTGGAGAAAGTAACTCCGTGACCAGTTTACATACACATGCATGCTAACCCATGGGGCTGGAGAAGAAAAAAATAGATTCAAGATACACACACACGTGTGCGTGTGTGTGTGTGTGGGGGGGGTGTGTGCGTGTGTGTGAGTGGGGGTGTGTGTGTGTGTGCACATATACACACACACACACACAAGTGGTTGTCTTAATCCACTTTTGCTAAGTCACGTAACTGTTGAAGAAGTCACTTTCAGCAAGCAGAGCTGAACTGTCCTTCATTAGATTCCTCACTCATCTAATATTTCTTCTATCTTTTATTTCTACCTCTCCTTTTTCTTCTTCTCCTTCTTATTCTTCTTCTACCCAGACATACTTGTGCATGCATGGTGCATGTTACACCATTGTCTGCTGGTGTTGGGTTGGTCACTGGGCAGATGGTGACCTACAGATGAACCCGTCTTCCAGCTTTCTGCCTCTAATTTCCTCATTCTTGTTTTGCATCGGGAAACCTTGAGTGCAGCCTTTCCATTGCGACCACTAGAGGGCACAGTAGACCAGATGTTTGGACCCAGGCAGCTGTGCTATTTTTCAGCACAAGCTTGTCGCACTGCAGAAACACACACTCGAAATGTGCACAGCAAAAACTGAAAATTACTAAGGCCTGTTTAACTTAACATCTGAACCTGATGGCTTCAAACATATCTTAAGTGCCACCACAATAAGATGACACCACCCTGTTTCATCTGCGGGTTAGGCTGTCCTGTAGGCATGCCTGTAATTGTTTGAAGAATGCCAATTACAAGTGAATTCCAAAAGGTTATTTTTTCTTTCTTCTAAACATTATATATAGTTCTTTCTTTGTATATAGTTCTTTTTTTGTTTTGTTTTTACATACTGAGATTTTAGCTATTGAATCTTTTCATCCTACTACTTCTCAAAGTAAAGGATTTCCTTGTGGTTGGTCTGATACTTTTATTTATGCCAGTTAGAATAATTTGGTCCAAAATGAAGATGATTAAAATCAAAATGCAGCTTCTGAATACAATGTACAATGATTGTCTCTGTGATGAAAAACAAAATGAACAGTAGCTGATTGTGTAATAATTAGATCAGCTGCTTCCATCTAATAATCTGTTATAATCTTGTTAATCTGTTATCCAAATCCACTTATTCTTGTTTGGATGCAGTCTTTCTCTCAATTATTATTATTATTATTATTATTATTATTATTATTATTATTATTATTATTATTATTATTATTATTATTATTATTATTTTATTTTATTTTTTCAAAAAGACAACTCTTTTCAGGACCTGAAGAGGTCTAATTTGTATATTTCTTGCTAGAAAAAAATATACAACTAACTAATAAACTCAAACTGCAGTTTGAGAGTGGATATTAAGTAGAGGCTAGTGTACAGAGCAAATAAATGCTAATGTCGCAGCTTGTCCCCTCATTCTCAAGTGTCCTTCTGTTTACTGCTGATTATTTGTGCTCATGTTTGTGTCTGTGTGCAGGTCAGCATGTGCTGAGAAGTTTGTGTGTGCGGGTGCGTGCGTGTGTGTGTGTGTGTGTGTGTGTGTACACACAATGCTGAGTACGTGTTATATTCAGGGCTGGTGTGCTATGACCTCCCCTCTTCCTCTCCCTCCTCAGCTCTTATGAATCGATGATCATGTGGTGTAAGGGAGATGAATGGCCCCCAGCTCCATCTTGTCTCCTCTAATTGTAAAATATTAGTTACATTAGACTCTAGCTTGTGATTAATGGAACTTATTTGGAAGGTGGAGTCTCTCACACCCCTCCCCACCCCCCTCACTGCACCCCCATACTTCTCTCTCTCTGCTGGGTTATCAGCAGCAATCTCCAAAGTCTCTTCCGAAAATAATTGAGTGATTTCACTGGCAGTGGACAGACAGGCTTCCTTCTCTCGGAAAAGTGGAGATGAAAAGAAAAGAAAAATCAGGAAAGAGGGAAGAGAAGGAAGACAAAAGGTAAAGAAATGATAGAAGGGGATGAAAAAGAAAGGAGAGATTAAGAAGGGGGCCATTCACAGGCTATCAGGAGAGCTTTCAGAAACGTTTTAGCTGCTGCTTGTTTGTAAAAGGATTTAAACCTTGTGGTGGATAAGGCTGTATGTGGGATCTTAGCTGGAAAAAGGCTAAACGTGATCAAGTTTTAAGCATGTTTGCAAGCTGATAACCATGAAAAGGATGTATTTGGGCCTAATGTTGCCATAGATATAAAGCTAAGTTCAGAAAAGTTTGATAAGACTCTGGAGAACTTCTTGTTTCTCAGCAGTCTGTCATCTGCAGTAAGAAGGAAGAGACTCATACTCAACTTACACAAATTTTTATGTTAATTAGCATTTGCAATAGATGGAAAACAATACTTATTAAACATTGTCAGAGTCAAGAAAGATTGAAGAGGTGAGAAGTACTAAGCAGCTTCCTTAAACTCCCAAAGCTACTATTATATGAACCCTCTGCAGTAGTCTTAACAATACCAATTCCTATAAGTAAATGGGACATAGACATATCTACCGGCACAGAGTAAAAGTGGGAGTAAAAGTTACACACACCTTTAAAACAGCCCAAAGTAGGAAACTGCAGCTCACACATTACGCAAGACACTGTATGAGATGTTCCAAATGGGCTTTTCACAAACTAACTTGTTTCTAAACTCAAGATATTTTGAAAGTATTTGAAATATCTATCACAGAATATAAATGTATAAAAAAATACTATGAAATTGGTGATTATAATCTGCTAAAGTGTGAATAAGTTCCCAGGTGATCCACTGTGAAAATACTCCAGCAGATTGAAGAGATTCAAACTGGTAACCTTGTGACTGTCTGGCCTGTGTGATCATCAATATTACTCCATCCATCCATCCATCCATCCATCCATCCATCCATCCATCCATCCATCCATCCATCCATCCATCCATCCATCCATCCATCCATCCATCCATCCATCCATCCATCCATCCATTTTCTTCCGCTTATCCGGGGTCGGGTCGCGGGGGCAGCAGCTTCAGAAGGGAGGCCCAGACTTCCCTCTCCCCAGCCACTTCTTCCAGCTCCTCCGGGGGAATCCCAAGGCGTTCCCAGGCCAGCCGAGAGACGTAATCCCTCCAGCGTGTCCTGGGTCTTCCCCGAGGCCTCCTCCCTGATAAAATGAGGTTTTCTGTTGTCTTGGCTGTGATGCCAACCTGATGCTCTACATTACAACATCTGCTGGTCTCTCCTGCCAACTAGTAAGATGTTATGTGGAGCAAAAGACGGGCCATGAACTTGATGGCTGTAGACTTGAGAGGTAGCTAGCAGTGACTTGTGCAACACCAAAAAGTGAGACTGTCAAATAAAATGTGGATTATCTAGTATACCAGTGTCACATCAACCCTTCTCCATTACTACTGTATTTTTGTACACCTTTATATCCAGCACTGCTCACACAGGAAGTGTGTTATATCACAGGAAGTGTGTTATATTACATCCATACATTCTTAAATAAAACAGATTCCTTTGATAAACTTTAGTTCAATTTTTAGATGTGTTCAAGTGGTTCCAATCTAGTTTCTCCATTAGACACAGAGTGAGAAACTCAGCCATCCAAGAGGGACTCAGTAGAGCCACTGCTTCTCCATGTCGAGAGGAGCCAGGTGTGGAGGCTCAGGCATCTGGTTGGGACGCCTCCTCAACGGCCCTTAGTGTTCCAGGCACGTTCCACCAAGAGGCGATTCAGTGGAAAACTCAGGAGACGTTGGAGGGACGAAGTTTCTCACCTTGGGATTCCTCCAGAGGACATGAACAAGTGGCATCTTCTCGGATAAGCAGAAGAAGATGGATGGTTAAGTTTTTAGTTTAGTTTTATTTTGTTGTGACTTTTTGTTTGTCTAAAACAGTTAGCTTTAGTTACTTTTTGGTGTGCTTGCTGTTTTTATTAGTTATTATTAGGTAAATAGTGTTTAGTTTTAGTTTAGTCTTTATCAGTTATAGTAGTAGTTTTAGTTTTTTCATACACCGACCCTTTTGAATGCTGCACCTAAAAAGTAACCAAATTACTGTATCGTGATTATGTATACATCAACTGGGTAATGAATACTCAACAGATGATACAATTTTCAAAAACTATATTTAATTATGAATAACTGACTCTTGCATTTCCGCTCAACTTTTGCTGTGACCATTTTGTGGACTAGTGAGAATGAAGCCAGAAGGAGAACGGAGTGCCGTAATTTACCGACAGCTGATGTAAGAAGAACTACTTAACATTAGTTTGAAAGACTAATAAGTAGATTCATAAACTGCATGGAAAATGAAGCATATTAACTTTATATTTCAGTATGTATGAAAGCACAACGTAGTTCAAGTTAGCTGTTTTTTTCCCCACTAATCATCGTTTTTATTTATGTCCGTTAACAAAAATGTTTTCCCAATTTCAGTTTTTGTTATTTCATTAGTTCTAGTTAAGCGTAGTAATGTGGTGTTCTTGTTAAGTCAGGATGTTGACAGGAGCGTGTCAGAGCTCCTCTCAATGTGACCTGGATCTGTCCTAAATGCATTCACACGTGTGTTTACGCCCGAACGCGACATGTTAGCACGTCTGGACCGGATCCTCTGCTACCTAAAGGTGACAAACCTTTAGGCAAGTCAGTTTCAAGCAAGAAGCAATTATTCCATCTTGAAGATACTTTTTGGATGTGTCATATTGTACTACACATTTAGCAAGTTAGTAAGCTTGTAGGAAAAAGAAGGTGTTATGAATGAATATGAGGGGATAGGATGAGCAGCATGAAGTGAGTGACTGTAAACTATTGGGAGAAAACAGGTAAAGGAGGCAAGTTGAGCAGAGGATAAAAAAAGAGAAGCAGTAGAAAAAGAGGCGCAGAATGTAAAGGCAGAATAAAGATGAAGAACAGAGAGAATGGGGGCTGCTATTTTGGGTTCTTATTAACAGGTCCTGCTGGTGCAGCAATTAATAATCTACTTCTGCATTTAACTTGGGACCTGGTCCCTGGTGGAGGCATTTTAGCTGGCTTTGATGCTGAAAGATCTCCTTTCCCTCCGCCCGCCTTCCCCCACAGTGCCTCTGCTCTTCTTAAGTGCCTCCCATGGTGTTGTTTGCGTGTTGGTTTTCTCTAGTTAAGTTGGGAAATCGACCAAATCACTATTCCCCAAATTTCAAGCCAATTTTCAATCGACAACCTGGCTTTCTGTGGGGAAATGTCTTCAATTCATCTGAGGAAATCTTGAAAAAAATATATTACATCCCTCCGGGCTGCATGAGGGTTTGAAGTAATGTTTGTTTTTTTTTATTATTAATATTTTGGTGAGTGTCTACTCAAGGAGATTTGCTCATGTTTACAAGTGTTTTAATAATATTACATTTAAGAATAAAAACAGAACTTTCATGCTCTGTGTAAAACTGTCAGATGGTAATTTGATCTGATTTAATCTGCTCTCAAAAAGACTCTGCTCTACATACATAGTGGCTTAAAATTGCGGGATGTAATTTTTATAAAAACTAAGTGTAGCCTGGGAAACATTTTGCCTCACAAGACACAATAACTGTGCTCCTGAATGTGCAATATTTCATTTCCAATGAAGACAAATTAAACAAAACGGTCTTGTCTCTTACAAGAAAAAAGGAAGAGACCAATCCTCACAGACTGATTTTAAACATCGTAGATTTGTACCAGACTTTTGGCATCCACAGCTGAAGTGTGGCAGTTTCCAGAATAACAGAAAGTTGAGTTGATTTTGAAATTCTTAACCATAGAATCTGTCGTAAAAAGACTTTAGTATCTGTCTTCTGCTCTTCTCATCCGATGTATAAAGCTCGGACTTTGCTGAGCTTTCTTCACCTGACCAGAGGTTTGGAGGGACCAGATCAACGTGTCGGTGATCTGTACCTCCAGGAATTTAATGCTGCTGACCTGCAACCATTTCTTTTGTTTTGTTGACCTTCTACATTAGCATCACACCAGTCCACCAGATGTTTCACCTTTTCAATGGTCAGTTCATTGTCCCTGATGAGACCCAACACTGTCATATTGTCTGCATACTTACTGATTTTTACTGAACCTGGCTTGACAGTCGTGGGTCGTCTGGGAGGAGAGCAGTGGGCTCGGTACACAGCCCTGGGGAGCCAGCGCTCAGGAACATGACCCATGAGGTATCTTTACCAATCCTCACTGACTGATTTTAAACCTAATAGAGCTTTTTGAAAAACATGCTGTTCAATCAACAGGCTGGTAACAGTTCAACAAAGTTCTGAATGTAACTGGGTTTAGTCTAAAAATTCACATTCCCTTGAATCATTTCCACTTTTTCACTTTTGATGGTCACACAGGCTGAACAGTCTGGATTAAAAGATAGAAAATGAGTTGATAAACTTAGCTTAGACATTATTTTGATACTAAAAAAATGAAATGAACTGCAATAACTCAATATTTAAGATTTAAATTGAATAGTCTGTCTTGATAATCATCTGACTGTACACAAAATTCTGGTATCAGTGGTTTGTACAGATAAATAATTAAATATCATCAGCTTCTCAATAGTATTTTAACTGAGAAGCACTGGGTTTGTGTGATTTTTGATCTGGGACTTTTTACCTTTCTGACCTTCAAATAAAGGGAAGATCAGTTTTTAATACCATGTAGCTTACAATCACATCTATTCATGGACCACAGACATAAACTGTCCCAGCTCTAAGTTACTTCTAGAAAATCTCAAAAGTAATGGCACACACACAGCAGGAACATATGAAGACCAAACACAATGGGCTGGCACTCAACCAACAGCAGCCGTCCTTAAATGCAGCGTGATGGCAGCTCTGCCATCTGTTGCAGTTTCAGACTAACTTTTCTAACAAGACTTTCCCAGAAGCCTGGCTGGTGCAACAACAATAGTAGAGCAAAATATCTGTACTCCGATACTATTTGTAACTAATCTCCTTATTTCAAATCCAACACACTGCAAAGACAAGTTTCTGGATATTAGAATATATAGAAATATATCCCAATGAAATCAATAACATCTAGGATTATTGTACTGCTGCGTGACTTTCATGAAACAGAGTATTTGTTTATAAGTAGATATAAAATAATATGATTTAAGAGGAGGAGGCCCTGGTGGAGACACAGGACACGCTGGAGGGACTATGACTCTCAGCTGGCCTGGGAATGTCTTGGGATTCCCCTGGAGGAGCTGGAAGAAGTGGCTGGGGAGAGGGAAGTCTGGGCCTCCCTTCTGAAGCTGCTGCCCCTGCAACCCAAAGACAAATAATTCCCGGATGAAGAGGAAGAAAATGGATTGGATTGGATTGGATTGGATGGATGGATGGATGGATGGATGGATGGATGGATGGATGGATGGATGGATGGATGGATGGATGGATGGATGGATGGATGGATGGATGGATGGATGGATGGATGGATGGATGGATGGATGGATGGATGGATGGATGGATGATTTAAGAGTAGAGTGATGTGAAAAGTGGGTGTGTATGTGTTGCAGGTTAAATACAGGTATGTTATGCTATCAGTGTGATTCGTCCTTTCAGTCACTCCCACACACAGACACACACCTCCACCCACTCTGCCCCCTCCTCCACCTCCTCATCCCCACATCCTCTGATCTCCACACTGAGGGCCTTTGGGGGTTCATTAACAGACTCAAATAATTCCACACTTAATGAAAACATCACCACTGTTTCTCCTCTTTCTTCTTCTCTTCCCCTTGTTTGTTCTCCGTCATATTTTGCATAGAGCTTCCTGGGTCGGCAGTAGAAGCAGTGCTAACAACATGAATGACAAATTCAGGGAAGCAAAACCATTGCTGGTAAAAGTCCAAAATAACAAAGGATTATAAAATTCTAAAGCAACATTTGAGGGATAATGTTAGCTACTGCACCTTTCAGCATCCGTGTGTGTGGCCACTGCTCTCTGTGCTGCTGACAGATGTCTTGAGAACGCCGTCCGTAACTGAGGCAAGACTTCCACATATAAAAGGCTATGGCTTATTGGAAGAAGTTCATTGTGGAGGAAGCTCCTATTGTTGACATCTAATCCCAAAATTTTTTTTTGCTTTGGACAACTTGGTTTGCTTGACTCTTAGGGCATCTTATGAGTGCGGCAGATGTGTCAGATCGTCATTGTTCTGTCATTTTACAGGATTGTTTCAGAATCAGATGCCCATCCAGACTTTAAATTCTGACCAGTAGTCATGTTTTATTGTGTTTATGTGAAACTTAAACGTAATAAATATGTTAAAAGTAATTGAACTTATGTCTTCATTTCAGCAAGCCAATAACATCTCTTGTTCCAGTATTCACAGGATCAATTTTTGGATTTTTGTCTTAGCATAAGAACCTTGAGTAAAGCTATGACAAAATATATATTTTAATCCTATGCAACAATAAAAATAAACTAGTTTTAGGTATATCACTGCAAAAAGTCCCCTTTCAAAAACAAGAAAAAAAAGTACAAAAATAGGGTATAATTTTCTTAAAATAAGAAAAATTATCTGCCAACAGAACAAGAAAATTTATCTTGTCAAGATTTTCCAAATATCTTAAAATTAGTGTATTTGTACTTAAAACAAGCCAATTTTACTAATACAAATAGAATATATGATATTTATTTTCTTAATACATAGAACATTTTTCTTAAAATAAGAAAATTTTACGCTGATTTCAAGAAATTCAGTGTCAAGTAACATTTTCTTTACTTGAGATCATTTTTCTTAAAATAAGATAATATATCTTACTCGTATAAGTAAAATTGGCTTGTTTTAAGTAAAAATACACTAATTTTAAGATATTTGTAGGTTTATCTTGGTTAGATATTTTTTCTTGTTTTAGAAAATCTTGACAAGATAAATTTTCTTGTTCTGTTGGCAGATAATTTTTCTTATTTTAAGAAAATTATACCCTATTTTTGTACTTTTTTTTCTTGTTTTTGAAAGGGGACTTTTTGCAGTGTGGGGTTAATGAATGAAAATAATTTGTTGGTTATTTTGCCTGGTCCCCATTCAGACAGAGATAAATTTGTTGGTACTCATTCAGCTCACTGAAACAAAATATACACATAAGAATGCACTATGATTTATTCAGAGATCAAGAATTATTTCCACCCTAAATGAATTGCAAAACTGTTTTGGTAAAGAGTTATTCACCCTAACTAGCAATATTGGGTCACGGAAGTTTGCACTAGTTCGCGGAAGTTTGCGCTATCAGCTGTTTTATTCTCTTATTTTTAAAATTCTGTTACTTGTATTGTGAACTTCATGAATAAGACCTGAATGCCTGCATTATGTGACATCAGCATGTGCCAGTTTGAAGCTTTTAGTCCTTCTACCCACCTGATCTGCTCAGTGTAGTACCTCTCCTCCCCCCATCCGACACACCTCCAACCCGCGCCCCGAACAGAGAGTTTTATTAAGGACATAAAATACCTGCTTAGCAAATCAGACAGTTGTCAGTATTTTCTGATGTGCCAAGTGGTAACTATTACTCCACTAGCTGCATGCAGCTGCGGCTCATAGTTATGTGATGCTACAGCATTACAGATTGATGGATTGTAGCTAGGGGTTATAATCATTCTGGGCTTTTTATAGTAGTTTCATTTCATTGTGACTTCTTATTTCTCTAATTCAGTTAGTTTTTAGTGTGTTTGCTAGTTTTTATTTGTTGTTAGTTAAATGTTTAGTTTTAGTTTTAATTAGTTACAGTAGTAGTTTTAGTCTTCATACTTTGGTTAATTTTTAGGTGAAGAATTCAAAAAGGTCAAAGTATTGATTGTGATTATGTATACATCGATTTGGTAATGATTACTCAACAGAAGATAACATAAAAAATGTATTCAATTATTGTTGAACAATAACTGAATTTTTCTCCTAACTTTTGCTGTCGCCATTTCCCGTAGTGCCACCAGGGGGCGTATGGAGTGACGTGAACTGCTTGAGTGGTGAAAAAAAAATCAGTTCAAAAGGCTAATAAATACATTTATAAACATGAAAGAAACTATATTATATCTATACTTTCAGTAAGTTTTAGTTTCATAAACACACAATATAGTTCCAGTTAGTTACAGATGTTTGCCATCGATTGCTATTTTTATTTATTTCAGTTAATAAAAATCTTTTTTTCAATTTAAATTTTTTTATTTCATTCATTTTAGTTAACTATGATTGTGATGAGACATAAAGCTATGTTTGTCATGAAATGCATCAACAGTAAAAACTGTGATCTCAATTATAATTCAACCCACCTTGTAAAGGTTTTCTTTACCCATCTGTCACTCTTACAGTCCAGTACATTATAATGCATTCAGTCTAGAGTCTCAAATTGCTTCTCAAATTATGGAAACATTCAGTTGCTTGCAGAAGTATCCATACACCTTGAACTGTTCCATATTTGTCACATTACAACAACAAACATAAATATATTTCATTATACATGATTCAAAAATGTTTTACATCATATGTACTTTTTGTTCTACTTCACATTTGTAAACCACTCTTTCACATTAAATTCCAAAAAAATATGTGGTAACACTTTATTTGAAGGGAGGTGAATAAAACTGACATGACACCTGTCATGAACATGAATAAGTCTTCATGAATATTTATGACTGTTGTCATAAAGCATCATTCTGTAAATTATGACACTTTTAATACAAAATTAACATTATTCAAAATGTCTTTGTTATGACAACTTGACATTAACCAAGAAATCATTACTGATATAAATTTGTTATAACAGTGATTCTTGAGAATAGGGACAAAATGGGATTTAGTTTTCCCATATTTTTTTTTGTTATTTCTCAACCTTATGTATGCAAATATGACAAATAATGTTTTGGAAATGTAAAGAAGCTAAGGTGCAGGCTCCCAGTTGCAACATTTTTAAAAAAATAATAATTTTTAATCGACCTGACCCAGAACGTTGTCATCACAAACTGACAAAAATAAATAAAACATAATTTTTAATGACCCTATTAGTGATATTTTTACTAATTTTACAGATAAATGCTTCTCAAGAAACAAAATAAATATTATTTAAAACAAAAAACAACAAAAAGTCCATCTGACGGAGTTGACACTGCATGATGGAGTTGACACAGAACTGAAGGTGGTGACAAACTAGTGAGTAAAATGAACAACTTCATACATGTGAAGTAATGCAATTTATGTAAAATACTTTAAAATTAATTAATTGCACATTTAAGTGAAATTTGACAACAATTTCACTGAAAGAGTCACAAAAACTCTGATGGAGTTGACATCTGACGGAGTTCACAAAAAGCCAAACTACCTCAATTTATATGATGTTATTCTGAAGGAGCCCATATTGTAGCTCATCAGGTCCATGAAATCTTTACAGTTTACCAAAATTAAGCATTTATTTCACAAAATTTCATCAAAGTTTTGTAAATTGTCAGTTATGGAGTTGACACATCATGGTTGTGACAAACAACTTAGGAATAAAAAGAAGAAAAAACTAAAGAATAACATAAGCTAACCAGAGCTAACTAGCCCTCTTAGCAAAGGAAGAGAAGGGAAGTGGTCATGGGGTCCTCAGAAGTTCTGGTGCCCCTCAATAATGCCTGATGTTTTTACATTCTTTTAATTTCTGACAGTGTTGACAAAAACTAGGGACAAATTTCAATGGAGTTGGAAAATATATAAAACTTATTTTTAATTCAATTTATTGATACTTTTATAATTATTTATATGACTACTTATACTTAATTGTCATAATATATAATATTAGTATTTCTTTAATTGTTTTAAACTATTATTATTATTATTATTATTATTATTATTATTATTATTATTATTATTATTATTATTATTATAAACTATTATTAAAGGTAAAGTTTAAACAGTAATAATTTCTTGGTTAATGTCAAGTTGTCAAGTTGTTGTCATTATTTTGAATAATGTCAACTTTGTATTAAAAGTGTCATAATTTACCGAATGATGCTTTATGAGTCATAAATATTCATGAAGGCTTATTCATGTTCATGACAGGTATTATGTCATGTTTATGACAGTGTCATGACAGTCTTATTCACCCCCCTTCAAATAAAGTTACTAAATAGGTTCATGTTTGTGGTTGTAATGTGACAAATATAGAAATGTTCAAGGTGTATGAGTACTGTATTTCTAGTGATACGTTGGCTGCCTTTAGTGGTAATGGTACGTTATTTAAGCATGACTATTGGCGGGGTAAATGTGAACAAATTAACTAGGATTTAGAGATAAAAAGATGATGAGGTCAACCACACAGATTGGAGCCTCGTCGGAAGCCTCCCAAAAATGAAGTGCAGCAGTAATTCAGTGTAAGGTTTTGCTGTAAGTGCACATCTGCATTCTTACGCTCCAAAGTGAAAACTGACATCGCCTGCAGACATGGAGCAAAGCTGCATGCACAGGTTGCTGAACGTCTGAATTCATGAACTTCTGAGGGAGTTGCTGTGAGCGATTGTGTCTTAAGTTTTTAATCCTAAATTCTTTGTGCTGCTGCTCTGCAGTGGTCAATTTCAAACTCAAGTTTATACAACCATATAAGACTTTCTCTGAAGAACTGCGATTCAGAGCGCAACATCCCTTTTTTCCATCTAAACATCTCCTGGGAGATACAGCTCAGCTTGATGTGTATTTCTTTTCTTTTTTTAAAAAATCCATGCAGACTAAAAGTAAAGAGAAGCCGGGAGCTTTGGCAGAAAAAAAAAAAACAAGTTGAGTTGTTTGGGGGCATTTTTCACTCGCCCTAAGTATAAAATAGGATGAGATGCTCTGCCTCTCGACTTAACGTAATGTAAGAGAGTGTGAAATTAAACTGCACATGAATAAAAGGGGCCTTCATTGTGTGCCGCTGACTAGCTTATCTGGAAATTCAGACAACTGGAACATCCAAAGCCTCCAAACTTGTAGCAATCCCCTTTGTCTGGCTTTGCAGCAAACAATGTAATATCAAAAAGCCAGTGAGGCTCCAAAGCCTGTGTCAGATTGCCAAACACAAAGTAGCTGCTTCCACCCGCCTCAGTTTGCCTAGCTGCATCCTCACAAAATACCCTGCAAGTGTGTGTTTACCCTCCAGTGTGTTAATGTCTATCCTTACTGCTCTGCTATCTCTACCGCTACATCAAATGTCTAAGCTTCAAATAGTTTCCTTTTAATTTCCAGCCCTTCACCTATTGGTATTCCCAGCACATTTCCAACCCCATATGTTCATTTGATTTAGCGGATCTTAAATTGAATAATAGATGAGAGAAAAAAAGAAAAAAAAGAGCAACAGAAAAGGCAGCAATATTAATATTCTAAATTACTAAAGAGGCCACAAACTCTTTTCTCCCATTCTGCCTCTTAGGCTCCCCTCCCTCCTCCTCCATTTGCTCCTTCCGTCTGTCTGGGAGTGAGTGAGCTAAGTGAAGTGGGTTATGATGACGGTGTAATCGGCATCCCTCAAACAAACGGCTGCTACTATTAAGGGCCATTGTGTTTGCTGCAGTGATGATCAGATTCAATCTAGGGAGAACATTTTGTGCGGGAGCTGGTGCGAGGAGGGGAGATGGAGGAAAAATACTTTGCCTTGTTTCACTGCTGTTGTGCTCAGACACCAAGATGTATGGTCACTCTTCAGACACGCATCGACTCTGAAGAGCTGCAAAGGAGAAGTCCATAGAAATTTGTGAAAACTCACTCCTTGCACAAAGGGAGGCCTGAACTACGTGTTTGGTAATATTAACAGGATCTGTTCGTTTCAGAAACAAACCAGTGCTGCCAGATTAATATGAAAGGAGAATCACTTTTCCTCATTTGTTAGTCCAGTGCTTTTATTTTCCTTATGCAGTCTCTAATTCTACAGTTGAACGTTTTGTGTTCATCCAATCCTAAATGACATAGAAGTTATGGATGGGATTTAAGCTACAGTATGCATGGTGTTGTAGTGGTTGTTTTAATTGTAATAGCTGTATTGATCAGATCATTAGCATTTAGGCTAGTGAATGAATAATTTTGGCAAAGTGGAATATTCTGTGAGAACCCAGGGTCTATTTTCAATCAGTCAGAAGATGGTTTTCTGCTGGTGTGTACTTAAAGAACAGCATCGAGGTAACCGACATCAGCAACATGTCTCAATGGCATGTCTCAATATATATATTCTATGATTTCATGCTGAAAACTGCAGTCCAGCTCTGTTTGATATTGTGTTGCTATTAAGTCCTGCAACTGACAATTCACTAATTTTGTAACAAATATCATTTGCTGTGAACCCAGAACATAAGCTGCACCCCAGAAGAGGTTAAGCTTGTTTTACTGACAATATTCTGAATATGCAAGATGGTCAACAGTTGGAATGGCTTTCTGGTCAGACTGTGTGAGGGGACCCAGGTTGATGAGTGATGGAGATTAAACAGGAAGTATTTCGCCGTCGGAAATTGGAATGTTTCAAAGTGCTGCATGGAGACTTGACCTTAACTGACTTAAATCCTCAGAGATGTAGCTGATAAGAAAAGGCAAATGTCTGGGATTGTTGCACTTGCAGGACTGTAAAGAGGAGAACACTCCGTCCTCTGGAAACCAGGGAAGATGACGCCATGGAAACTCCAGAGGCAGGATGGTGGGATGGTAAGTGGTTACTCAGTAGTGACCAGACCTGTTCTGGTCACTACGTTACTGTTACAGTTAGTAACAGTGAGAGTCGATAACAGAGCAAATCTAGAATCCCTGAGGCAATGAGTATGATTATTTTAGCAAAATAATTCTACAAAACAAAACAATGTTTGCTTAATGTCTTTTTTCTCTTTGTTTTTAAACTGAAACAGTTTTATAGTTACTCCACATACAGAGTAAAAATCCACATTAAAATGGTTTTGATATTGTCTTTCTTATGACTTCTCAAAAAAGGTAACCTGAAGAACCATGTGCTAACCTGAAGCACATGGTAGTGGCTGATAACAGCCACTACCCTCACCAACGTTTCAAACACTCCCAGCTATGGCACAAAATCTCAGAGAAGAAGTCTGAAGATCCCTTTGGTGATCAAAAGCTGATTTAGGTCATTAGGAGTAACACTGCCTTTTAATGAGACCTGATGTTTTCCCCAAGAGTGAAACCAGAAGTTGGCAGTAAGGTTTGTGTATAAACTTATTTTCTATGTTGTTATAACCCTGTGACTATTACCGATGGAATACTATACTATCTCGGTCTTTGTGATGAAGAGAATAAGTTAAGTTTCTGCAGAAATTGAACAAAAACCCGACCAACTCCAATCACACACACACATACAGCCAGTTGAGATGCTGTCACCCATCCCAGGACAAAGAGGTCAAAATGTCTTCTCTCATGCACCCTTTCTTCTCTACTCATCTGGAAGAACGATCTGAAAAACACAACTAATTAGTTAATGATGAAAGCAACAAACTTAACCAGACAATATCCACTTTTTTAACCCATAAGTACATTCCTTGTGTACTCATGGTCAACTAGAATCAGAACGAATGAGGCAGCAGTTATACTAAACCAATGTAATAATCACTAAACAGTGAATAAAAATGAGAAAAAAACATTCTTAAAGTTGATGTTTCTTTACATTGCAAGCCTACAGACAATGCTCCAAACAGCCAGAAGCTACTGCTGTCTAAAGGGGGGTGAGGTGACCTGGGAAAGGCTGGGAACCCCTGGACTATAGCACACCTTCATCTATTGCAGCACAGCTGCTTCTAGCTGCAATCCTTGGACTAACATTACCAAAAGAATTTAAAAAAGAAGAAAAAAAAAGCAATCAATGTTTCACCGTTTGGTATCTGTGTACAATTTGAAGCAGACAAGATAAAGTGTAAATCTGTGTTGGCCACATCCTCAGATTTATGTTTATCTGTCAGTGAAGCATCCAAAGCTTATGAACTGACATCGGAGGAGGAGCAAACTCTTCCAGTGAACTGGTGGGCAAAAGAACCATACATCTAAACATCACTTCTGAATTCTTTGTTCAGATCTCAGCTCTCACTCACAACAGCAAGGATTATTCAAGTCCGTTTATCATTCCTTTAGTGGCAGGACACCAGGACAAATTGTCTTTCAAAATTCTCTGTGGTGATTTTCAATTATTCTGTACAAGATAGCTTGCTTTGACAAAGGACATTTGCAAGTAGTATTTGACAATGTTTTCAGCTTCAGTTCTACAAAAAGTGTGAGGAAAGTAAAAGTTCTAATTTGTAGCCCCCAAACTGCTGTTAAAGGAACCCCCACAGGAAAAAAATGAAGAAAATGAAAGCAAATAATGCTTGGATCAAATGGTTCTTGTCAATGTTATGTTTGCAGCAGAATGTAGATTTAAAGTGGATGGAACAGAAAAAGAAAATATCTGCAATAAAGGACAAAAAATTAGTGGTGGGTGAGGTGGGGGGAACCAAAGCAGCAGTTGAATTTGAAATGTTGTCCCCAGGATGAATGCTTTTTATTGTTAATGGAGAAATAGAGTGCGTGGCATATTTAATGGGTTTGCTTTTTTATTGTACAGCACTGAATAATTAACTGGGAAGCAGCGTGTCACATAGATTTATCTTTTAATTAAAATAACGTGGTTCACGCATATTTGAGTGGTAGTCCAAATAAATGCAATATCCAAATTTATGTTTTGTTTATCTTCCTGTTAATTATCAGGAGATTGTTCACTGTACAGCCCTTCATATTCCTTCTCTGGATCTGTCGTTTCCTCTCTTCTCTCTGCCTCTTCTCCCAGTAATAACTAGTCAGGTTTTATTAATTTATGGATAATTGTGGCTACATGAATAAGGTGCAAGGCATGAAAAGCGGCTCGTTCTTATAAAGTAAGATGAATGTGTTGGGCAGCAGGATTCCTCTAAAAGACAACAGTGAAGGCAAAGGGTTTTTTCCCCCTGCTTCTTTTCACAATTGTACTAATTTCCAGTATCTGTTTTCTTATTACAACTGACATGTGGAAACAACCAGGAAACCCTCAGATGCAGGCTGCAGTCAAAACCGATTCAACTAAAGACAAAGACATCACATACACACATGCACACAAATCTTATTTGGAGTATCAAATGTTAAATTAGACATATATATATAGCACTAAAACTATTAATTATCAAGTTATTTTTAAATATGATCAACATGTTTGCCATTGAATGTAACCTTAACATTTTGGTGGTCCAGCCACAGGCCTGATTTGAATCAATTTAATTTTAATTCAGTGTGTTTATTTCACACCAATTCACAACAAATCGCCATCTCAATGCACTTTTCAGTCAATCAATTCAATCACACACACACTCCAATTGATCCTGGCCATTGAGCTGCACATCAAGACCAGCCATTACTCAAATTAGTTAAAAGAGATCATATAGAGAATCAGGGAGCAAAATGTAAAGGCTATGATTTGAAGGCCTTCCAGCCTCAATGTTTGATATTGGATTTAATCCCTGTAATTCCATTAAAACCCAATATTAATACAAATAAGAACAGAATTTGATACTCTTTTTACATCGCTTATTATTGTTTGATTTTGAATCATATAAATAACATAATATCACAAAACATTTGAACAGAGGACACTGAATGAGTGAGGCTGGAACCCAACCTAGAACTTTCCAACTTGCTCAACTGACACTCGCTAGTTTAGTGACTTAGATCTAAAACTTAACTTCACTTTCCTCTTAGTACTTTAAAAGTATTGATATGCAGTTTTTGCCACTATGAGTGTCTTACCCTGTCAATCAACGTCAAGTAATCTCTGCTCACTGAGCTAATGGAGGAGAAACAACATATCATTCTTGAAAAACTGTTAATCCGCCGCCATCGGTGGCCATGCTAACTAGCTTTAGCATTGGTAGCAGGGTAGGTTGTGGTGAACCAGCTAAAGAAAAGCAGAGAGCGACGGAGACGGGCTGAGCATAAGAATGATTGACAGCTCTAATACCCTCTCTCTGGCTCTGATTGGTTGTTTCTGAGTGAGTGGTGTGTTTCTGTTTTGACATGATAATTTCAACAATTATGTTAAAACATTTTTTTCATATCTTAAAGTTACTGCAGCTGTAACATTATTTTGTAGATGACTTTTCTGTGTTAAAAAGAGCAGCAAAAAGCAAATATAGTTCATGGTAAAGATCCAACCTAATTCAAACACAGTAACAGCAGCCTCAGCTGATAAATGTTCTCCAATAAAAAGTCTTTTTTAAGAAAGCAAAGAAGCACAGCAAGATTTTACAGAAATCATTTACTCTGTGTAAGCATGTGGCGACTTTGGAGAGGACACAGAACCGGATCACAATAAGAATCCATGGGCTGTGAGGCTGAGAGGACAGGAAACAGATCTACAGAACACAGACGTACTGGGCCGACTGTATGACAGACAGGTAAAAAAAGACAACACGCACCCAGAAAAGGAACATTGCCTCTTTTTCTATCATAATTAAATAAGTTCCTGCTTTTATTCCATGTCCATTAGCCAGACCCATGGCACTGGCTTAGAAATGGTCATTATAGCAGACAGAAATAGGTCCATAAATTTGAGGTTAATGAAAGTGTCAATTAGTGCTGTGTTGTGTTAGAAAGGGGGCTGATGGTATCGCCATAGTGAATTAAGCATCCTCATAGTTACCAGTGTGCATGATGGACACATAAACACATACATCCACAAACCACAAGAGAACAAATGAAAAACATGACACCCCCAAGATGAAACTATGTTTTAATTCTGCATTTTTATGGTTCTGAAAAATGCTGACTGGTGTAACTTTCATGTGTATGACAAGGGGGAAAAAAACAACTATCACAAACAGGAAATTAAATAAAGCACAAGAATTATGTTTGAAAAAAATAATCCATGTATAAATACATAAAACATAGACACATTAGAGGTGTTCCCCTCGTCCCTCTGTAGTTTCACCCCTAAGTTGTATTGTCTTTGGAACCCCGGGGTTTGACAAGTTGTTTCGATGTTTTATTCACATATTTGGATCATTAATCAAATGGCGGCATGTTGGGAGGGTAACCAGAGGGGGGTGGATGCAATCCATATAGCATATCTTGTGCATGTGTGTGTGTGTGTGTGTGTGTGTGTGTGTGTGTGTGTGTGTGTGTGTGTGTGTGTGTGTGTGTGTGCGTGTGTGTGCGTGTGTGTGTGTGTGTGTGTGTGTGTGTGTGTGTGCGTGTGTGTGTGTGTGTGTGTGGGGGGGGGGGGGTCCGTGTGTGTGTGTGCGTGTGTGTGTGTGGATGAGGGAGAATGCGTGCATGTTGCACGCTCAATCTAAAAGTCCTCTGCAACAGCCACTTCAGGCCCTGTACGCAGTCACAAAAAAATGATTACCATTACACTTCCATCCTTCCTACACACTCCCCCTCCTTACACTCAACAGATGAGGGAAATAAATGTTCACACTCACACACACACGCATGCACACACATTCGCAAATACATGGATGATTCTGGCGCTTGAAATGACAGAAATAAAAAAGACAGATTCCCACCTAAACGTCAATATGAGGGGGATGTATTAATAGTGCATTTGAAATTCTTAGCAGCGTTCCACCTCATTTCGGAATGTCTGGGCCTTGCACCCTTAAAAGCAAAGAGAAATAAATCACGTTTGTTGCTCGCGCTTAGACCCCTATAAAAATAAATAGATGAACGCTGGTCACCTCAAAACCATTTTTAAAACGTCCCCACTGCTGTACTGTATCCATAATTATAATTTTGATTGTCTGTGACCACATTCTCCAGGATCAAAAGTGAAGTGGAGTAACAGCAATGCAGGCATGAGGATGTATTTGTCATCTGGAACAGCTAAGGTTGTGCATGACAAACAGATCCATACTATGGAGCAGAAAGTGTTTCTGTTCAGCTCTGATGATCTCTAACCTTTTATGAAACATAACGCTTTGTATGGCCTGTATTATTTTAATAATCTCAAGAAAGGCATGAGGTCATACACACATCTTGCAATATTAGAAAAAACGCACTCACTGTTAAAAATGTTAAACTAATCTTTCACATACCTGATTCTCCCAGGTTGCTTCAAAATGTAGTTGTAACATTTCTTATAGTTTGCTTCACATGTAGGCCTGGACCCTCAGCTATTGAGAAACGATACATTACAGGAGGTGTGGACTCTTTTTAAGTTTGACATTTTTCTCAATAGCTACTGTTTACCCATGACATGTGTAATGCACCAGTTCCATGTTACGAAGCTTACCGGAAATTGCTACACTGCAAACAACCATCCTCCACTACATAGAGAGAAGAGACGATCTGAATGAGGCACGCAATTGGTCATTAAAAAATGACGTGCCACCATCCTCTTACCACTTCCTGATGTCATCTCTGTCTCTTCCGCCAACAGTAACTTGCGGTTGTTCACATGAATTGTGTGATGAATAAAATGTTTCCATACAGTTTTGCAAAATGCACTCATTTCAAAGCAGCTGATAAACCTTTTAATCACAAAACCTGAGTTCTTTCAAAATTGCCGTATTTCCATCAAGCAAATTTCTTTTTGCAATTTCAATTTGTGCAATTATATGGTCAATGGAAACACAGCTAATGACTAATTGTTCTGCGCCTTCTAACCAGTGTGTCTACTCTTCTAAAGACAACTTAATGACTGGCTCTTCTGTCTCCTAGGTAGACAAACAACAACTCTTCAGGCGTTCTCTGAAACAAATAGTGACCTTCTTTTGAAAAAGATTTTACTGTAAGATCTTCTGTTTTGCTCCTGAAGGAAATAAAAGAATGGGTGATAACGGAAGATAATTACACCTCTCTCTGATTTCTATTGTTGCTGTCTGTGAGAATAAATGCAGATGCAGTTACGAACTGCAACATCAAGCCCCATTTCATCTCTGATGAAAAGAGTAGTAAGCAACAGCTGCTGTCAAAGCAGTGATTGAGTGCTGCTGCTGCTGCTGCTTTTCTAACAGATGTCTGGAGGTAAAATAAAATAGGACAATTCTTGCACAATCCTAATTCTAAAGAAAAAAATGTCATTAGTAAATCAGTAACTACACACAACAGAATCAGTATCTTCTGTGCCTAAATTAACTTCAAAATGAAGAACTTCACCAGCGCTTGCAACTGAGGTTCTCTGTTTATACTTAATGCTTTATAATCCTCAAGCTACCTGTCATTAAAAAATGTCCCAAATCTTGATATCTGATGTTTTTTTCTATTTTACTAAATGAAAAAAGAAGCACCCCTCCCCACAACTCCTCCAATTAGCCCCTTCAGACTAGCCAGCAGTAATTCAGTAATTAGCAAACACCAGGTGGAACTGTTCATATGTTGAGCACATTATACATGCTACTTCTCAGTGCAAGGCTGGTAAAAGCATTATTAGTAGGGTTAACAGAGGAGTGTGAATGATTATGGTGCAAAGTGCTTTGGGGTCCTCAGACATCATGAAGAGCAGGCCATTTACCATTAATGATGAAACTGATTTAGTTCACATTGACATTCACTAATATTTCAGAAGATGGAAAAACAACGTTCAAAATGAGGTAGCAGTTGGATTTGATCTTATGATTTTACACAGATTTTTCTAGCAGAACAAGACCTGACAATCTGGCGCTGCATTGCGTCAAGCCGAGCCTTCAGTTGGCGTTATGGTGACACACAGCTGATCACCAGCCTCCCTGACAACTTCATTCACTCAGCACCTGCTTGTTGTCAATCACAAACTGCAGAGAGACAAACGTGTGCGTGTCTCCTCAGGCTATTGATGAAGCCGTCAAAGAGAGGATGAGCCATGTCCATCACTCTCTTTATCTCTCTTTCTGTCTGTTGCACTATCCTGTCTTCCTTCTCTTTTCCACCCTCTGCCTTGGTGCCCTTGATTACATTCTCAAAGTAGAATGTAATCAGAGCTCATAAACGTGTAATTCAGGATTGTATTTGCTGTACAGGAAGGTATATAAGTTCATGCAATGTAATTTAAAGAGCAAAGAAGTCATCTGAAATGTAAATTTGTTTTAATAAAGTGGCTTAAATGAAAGTTTAACACTGTTTAGATGTATAATACTTGAAAATACAAGAATCCCTGAATGTACTGTCTAAACTAAACTAAAACCAGACATCAACATGTAAAAGTAATATTATATTTACTAATGGCAATAATACTGTGATGTAGCTCAGACCGTGTCAAGTAGTCATTAACTGGAAGAGATGTTGGCCTTTTGTCCTGAATATTTCAAAAATGTTATAATGCAACATATCAGTCGTTAATCATTTGCTATATCAGGACTATTAAATTCAGTCAAAGAAACTTGTTTCCTTTAAAAACTTAATGTGCCACAAACACATGGGTACTACCACAACAACGTTTGAGCTACTTTGCAAAGGTTCTTTGCTCCAGTCTGAGAGTTTCATTTGAATTGTCCCCTGGGTGGTGTGTGCTGAACCTGGGTCGATGGCGCCTGCCTCTTTCAGTGATCCAGCAATGACAGCATTCACCCCCAAATCCCTCCAAGTCTAGATATTTTCTGAAGCTCCCCTAGTGAATGGCCATATCTGTGCCCTTGGAACAGAAGCCTCCAAGGGTGGGCTGTTGGCTGACTGTCAGTTTCCTGAACATCCACCATCCAACTTCCATCCTGCAACCTAGACAGACAGTTACTTCCTTCTGTTTGGATGAAAGAGTGTCTCTTCTTTCACTTTGACACTCACTATATTTCCCCTTGTAACACTGGCACAAATGTCCATGCCCTTAGTATCACTATGGGAGACAGAGACAGGAAGATGACAAATATGTAAAGTGTACTCTGCCAGTCAGTGTATGGCTCCACAGAATTTGACCAAGTGACCTCATGAAAACCTGGTAGAGATAAACACCAGTGTTGTTTCCACAGTGGTGTATGCTGGCAAAGACATATTGACTCTTTGCACATGAATTCATGCTCTTCAGAAAGACTCTATAGACTTTTGAATGTTTTGAAGTCTTCTCCAGTGTTTGTGAAAACAGAAACAAGGTTAATCTAATCAAAATAAGAAACTAGGACTGCACAGTGGCGCAGTTGGTAGAGCTGTTGCCTTGCAGCAAGAAGGTTCTGGGTTCGATTCCCAGCCCCGGTCTTTCTGCATAGAGTTTGCATGCTCTCCCTGTGCATGAGTTGGTTTTCTCCGGGTACTCCAGTTTCCTCCCACAGTCCAAAAACATGACTGTTAGGTTAATAATCTGTCTAAATTGTCCCTAGGTGTGCGTGTGTGTGTGCATGGTTGCTTGTCTCTGTGTTGCCCTGTGACAGACTGGCGACCTGTCCAGGGTGACCCCACCTCTCGCCCGGAATGTTAGCTGGAGATAGGCACCAGCACCTCCCGACCCCACTAAGGGACAAAGGTGTAAAGAAAATGGATGGATGGAGAAGAAATAACCAAAACACAAACAGATGAGGATCGTGACACCTTTTACAAGAGATGACATAAAACAGAAGTTTCCTTCATCTGTGAATGAAGACTGTAAAACTGTGCTTTTGCTTTTCTGCAAGTAAAAGTGGAGAAAATGAAGTCAGAATTTCAACTAAACTGCAACATTACATTAGCAATGGGAGAGCCTGAGTCCGTGTGAAAGGCAGCATAGCAAGGTATGTTTGTGTTTACATTTTGGTTGTACTGTAAGAGTTTGAGCATGCTTCTTCACTTCCACAACATAGCACGAGAAGCTAAAGCACTTAGCTATCCCTGCCTGCACAGAGACAGTAGCTAAAACACCAGACTCAGTCACTTCACAAGACATTGATGGTCTGACGTCACTAACAGACGTCAAATCGTCTGACAGTGTCCTCATTCACAGGA
Organism: Poecilia reticulata; assembly: GCF_904066995.2. NCBI lineage: Eukaryota > Metazoa > Chordata > Actinopteri > Cyprinodontiformes > Poeciliidae > Poecilia > Poecilia reticulata. Next base: position 1,552,644 of record NC_088832.1, read on the forward strand.
CAGTATTGCATGTATGACAGTGTTAGTGTATGAAAGACAGGATGATGGTGTAGAGACTTTTTGGATGGTCTAACTAAAGGTAGAGCTGTGGATTAAGAGATGGCTTGGCATTTCTCACTGGCTGATTATTCTAAGTTATTTTTTTCATTGTTAATGCACAGTTCAATTGAGACAAACATTGACTTTAATTGTCAGTAAATTAATTAAATTAATTAATGGCTACTTTGTGAATTTAGTTAATTTTGGGGAAATTCTGCTCTGTGGACTCACTTAATTTAAGTTAATTCAGAACAAAAGTCATTTAAACTATAAAGCAAAGGAAAGAAAACGATCATGGTGAGATCATGAATCTTTTCTGTGTGCGGGCTTTTAAAGATCAAAGACCTGTGAATGCGACCAACATTAAGGCCTCAGAGCAGACTTAGCACTTTTTTTTTGATTCACCATTTCAGAAAGTTTTGTAGAAGAACAATCAAACTACCTGTAATTATGCTTCAGGACAAGAAAATATATGAAGAAAAAGAAGCACCAAGAACAGCAATAAAAATGTGGATTTGAACAGATGGACAGGGAGTTTTTCATTCAAACATCATCACCATCCTCATCATCCATGTCAGTTCCATCCGCTAGAGAGCAGCTGCTCAGTGGGAAGATGATTTCCCCACTCCACAGAGAAATGGCCACCAGAGACTCTATTCTCTACCACCGTTCTGTTTTAGACAGTTAGAAAAGCTATCTTTTCCCTGCAATGCATATCATTACAGCAACATCAACACTCGACTTTAGGCAAGAACCAGCTCCTTGTTTTTATCAGGTTATTTTTGCTTCCTGGGGTTTCGTAATACATCCCAGCTCAATTATCTCAAAATATTATGTATATGAATGTTTATTCTCCCTGTTCAGAATGATAGAACATTAGAGCAATGTTTTTAATATGCAAACTATCCTTGTCAACCAGGCTGGGATTGAGAGGCTACCAATTATTCAGCATCCAACATTAAGAGATGATTATCTAGGTGAGGGACTTGGTTCAGCCTCCACAGCAAGGAAGTGGAGTATTGATTGGCCATCAGGGAGCTAATAACACAAGGTTATCTGCATGTAGCATAACACAGTCTCCATACTTAATAGAGCAATCCAATCTAGATTAAATATGTCCTTATATGTAGTGAGAAGAGGTGTTTATCTTCCACAGGCGAACAAAGGTCACACCATCTCACAACCATCTATGAAAAGCCAGTGGGGTCACATCCTAAGCTAGTTTCATTGTTCACTTTCACCCCAAGGATGAAACACCCATATACAGCCTCAGATGTGGGATATGCACGTTGTATGTACGTTGGAAGAACTACACCTCAGCTACACCAACGGACTCCCCAAAAGAGAAAGGCCAGCTCCACCGCTTTTCTCCACCTCAAGGACAGGGGGTGCACTCAAATTTATAGAAGTCATCTACATTAACCATGAAAAGTCAGCATTAGCAGACAAGGTGGCCTCAGCTTCTATATTCCAAACATCTACAAGGCTGACTTGACCTGTCTCCCCGGGTGGTTTCACAATCATTCTTGCCTTTATGTATGCAAACAGAACAAGTGACAGGTTGGCTTCATTTGGAAGTGATGGACAGAATGGGTGGTTGGTTAGAGACTGATGTGACGTGAATAACCTTTAGTGTGACTATTATGACAACATACTTAAAATAAATACCAGCACGGTATGTTGAGGTGGTTGGGAGCAGTGATGGTTATAGGGTGTTAGCTGCTGTGAGGAAGGATCTATGATCTGTCACTGAAGGAGTTCTCTTGTTCAGCCACAGCTCCCTACATGGGGAGAGAGACATTGTCCATCACTGAAAAGGGGCACATTGTCTAACAGTGATGGTTACTGTAAGACAATCAACATTGTGAATCCATCCATCCATCCATCCATTTTCTATACACCCTTGTCCCTTGGTGGGGTCGGGAGGGTTGCTGGTGCCTCTCTCCAGCTAACATTCCGGGCGAGAGGCGGGGTCACCGTGGACAGGTCGCCAGTCTATCGCTGGGTAACACAGAGACACACAGGACAAACAACCATGCACACACACACTCACACCTAGGGGCAATTTAGACAGGCCAATTAACCTGACAGTCATGTTTTTGGACTGTGGGAGGAAACCGGAGCACACGGAGAAAACCCACCATGCACAGGGAGAACATGTAAACTCCATGTAGAAAGACCGGGGCCGGGAATCGAACCCAGAGCCTTCTTGCTGCAAGGCAACAGCTCTACCAACTGCGCCACTGTGCAGCCCCATTGTGTTCAGTTTATTGTTCAGATAAATGCCCGGATAAAAGAGTTCACTATCTCTGTGTCCACTCCCTGAATGGTCACAAGCAAACTGGATTTATTATAACAGACCTGATTATATACTGATTTTGACTAGAAGATGAAATACTACCACCACTTTTTTTACATGATTAATTGTTTAGATAAAAACCTATTGTGGAATCTTTTCACTGAGAAACACACAACAGCTTCCAGTCCATACTTTGGCACCATGTCATTGATACATACAGAAATAAGATTTTACATTCCTTTAATTTCTACATGAATTGAATTATATTAAAACCTACAGAAATATGAACATGTTGGTGAAAAACTTTGTCAACAAGTGCTAGAATACCTGCCCCACTGTAATTACTGCTGTGTTTTGTTGTGTGATCTAAAAGAAACACAATTCAGGCTAAGGACATCGAAATCACCTCATGGTGGGGGAATTACTCTGTCTCTTTTAAAGTACCCCTCTGTCCCAGGCTAAACACCATCACCTCCATGGATAAAAGTGAGTTCAGGGTTTTGTGTGGCAATTCTCCGGGGAGGCCAAGCACAGCGTTAGCCCCAAAGATTACATTTCAGTCTCAGATTTCCAGTCTAAAGCCTGCCAGATGGAACAGGAAATTGTGTTGCTGTCAGTAAAAAATGAAAAAGAGTACATAGTAAAATGTAGATGGTCTTCTTAGAAATGGCCACCACAACCCTGGTTGTGTCCCCTGGGTTCTGCCTGTCCACCACGTCCATCTTGTGTCAAGAAGCTGGTCCTAATATGGAATTGGGACAGAGATGGGCTCTATGTGCAAAGGTGTGTGTATGACAATATGAAACTATGTGGCAACGTAAATTCAACAAGCTCACAATGTAAACATATATTCTGACCCTAACCCTTTCTTCTTACTTTCTTCTGCTACAATGTTCTCTGGTGGCAACCTGAGGCAATTATTTGGCTAATTCTGCTACCCTGTCATAGATTTGTCCACTTTTCTATAAAGCCAATGCACTTGCACTTGTTTGGTTAGAGTCAAAATCATTTATCAGTCAAAAGTACACAACATACTGAAAGAGATCCATAGTGATGAGACAGGGACTTTATTTTTTTTCTGAAGAGAAGAGGGTTTGAGGGGCTAAAACCATATTACACCCACTTCAGGTTTCACTAAAGCACAACCATCATGAAAGAGGGTGTAAGTGTACAAATGAACACCAAAATACTATTTCAACTGTGTTGGTCTTTTTGTCTTTTCTCAGTTTCCTCAGTTCTTTCCTCAGTTCAGTTACACTTTTTTTAGTTATTCATTTTTAGAAATCCAAAGTAGAATGTATTTAGTACTTTCGGAACAATGTTGTTTCCTTTGAGCTTGGGAAGGTGATGCAACGTACAGCCCATCTTACTTTGAGATTGGAACTTTGTCTGATTTTACAATATTTTGTAAAATATGGTCTCAATTTCCTGGCATTGAACAAGACTGGCAAGACCAGTAACCATTAACTTCTTCGCTTGTAATGCAATAATTGTGTGTCTTTGTCCTTACGTTTGTCTGCATGTGTCTGTGTGTGGCTGTGTGCCAATGGAAGGTAAGCGATGAGTGGCCTCTAAAAGAAGCAATGTAGGTCATGTAGCGAGTCGAGCCTCCAGGCTTCTTTGTGAATCAGGTGTTATCCGCACACTCTCCCAAAAACACAAACAGGTAAGTGAAGGAGGAGGAAGAAAGAACAATTTATCAATGCAAAGTTAATAACATCTATTTGAATCTAACCAAAAATCAATATTTCATTACCAAATTGTTAGTGGGAATAAAGAAGGATTGGGGAAGTTGGGGTGGCTGCAGTTACAATGAGGTGTTGGGCATTTCTACGAGCAAGACGGGATGATTCATGAGGCCATCAGGCCTGGAAGGAGGGAGGGGGGAGGGGCTTAGGGACGAAGGGAGAGTGAATGAGGAAAGTGCTGAAAAAAGAAAACTTTGAAAGGCTTTGAAATGGGTTTGCTCATTAATGACCTTGGTGACAAAGACAAAATAAATATGGAAGAATCTATGCCTACTGGTGAGTATGAATTTATAAATTACTACAGAGATGAAAGGGAAAAAAATGAAGACTATCTTACTGGAGTGTACAAGAGTATTATCTAAATGATTTTATTTTGTTATCACAGCCAAGATCCTCTAGTCAACAGTAAATCAACAATGATGAGTTAAGATGTTAGGCAGATTTTTTTTTTGTCTTCTATCATGTTAATTGTTTTTGCTTCAATCACTTCAAATAATTCCAGTTAAAGTTTTGCTAACTGACAAAATATTCATGCTACATTTCGAAGTAAGAGAGACTGTACCCCCAAAAGGTTTTCCATGGGAGTGTTTTGTGAGCATGTGGCACTGGGACACGACTAGTGGTGCTCCTTTTCATAGAGCCTTTTTAGACATTCATTTTGTGGGGAGCAATGAGGTCATGATGGTTTCTACAGTGTTAAATTGCCTTTGTCTGGTTCAAAAGATTAGGGTGACGGGAATGAGATCTTTTGACTTCAAACACTTGGAGCTCATCGCACAAGATAAATCATCAAAATACAACTGGAAACATGCAACAATCTGGTCAGCAATTATGTGAGACAGAGAGACAGACGGACGGACGGACGGACGGACGGATGGACGGAAGGATGGATGGAAGGATGGATGGACGGACGGACGGACGGACGGACGGACGGACGGATGGATGGAGACAAAAAGATAGACTGATAGGATAATCTTTCACTGATGAAGCTCTTACCAAGGAAAATACTGCCAAAGCATTTCTGACATACTCCAGATGCTGTCATTTTTTTTGATGTGTTTAATATGCAAAGTTGTATTTACCTGATGAAAAGCCAGACAGATGGATGTTTATATCCTGATTATATATAATGAAAATTATATTGAGTTTTGTGCAATTACTTTAACAAAGACCATTTCACATGACAGATATCACAATGCTGGAGAGGGAGGAGAGAAACAGGCAAGGGGTGATAAAAACTGACAGCCGTTTCAGCTAACAACTAATTGACAATTTTGGTATGACAGTTTTTATGGGCTAAAGTCATCAGAAGAAGCTGCTTTCACCAAAACAGCCTAATTGAACACCGCATTAGTTTTATTATGCAAACTATCCAGAATCATTTGAGCGATGTCCCAGTAAGCATGTTTCTACTGTGCACAGGTGACATAGTTTCCATGACTAGGTTTTGCCAAAGGCCTCTCCGCTGAATTAACACCCATATCAGGTTTTTCTGTACAAATCAGTCAAATCTAACTTGGTAGTAGTTTGGATCATGAGATTTCACCTCATCCCAGTTTGGCGCAGGAAGGAAGAGTGTCTTTTTTTCTGATTCCAGACTGCATGCACGTCAGGTGACAATTAAAACATAACAACATAAATTGTCTGCTGTCACATCCAGTTACCGTCATACACTGACTAATTTCATATCAATGCAAAGAAAGAAACCCAGGCACACATACAGACATCTATGTTACATTGACTTAAAACACAGCATTGGTTGTACAGCATTAAATTAACACCAGTGGCTCCTTTCACCTCCTCAGCTCTTTAACAGTCACATGTTATGAGCAGCTATAATCATCTAACCCCCAGCTGTGGTCTTTCTTTGTGTGAGTCAGTATGTGTGTTTCTTTTTGTTTTCTGGTTTCTCTGAGACCCAGCTGAAACTTTCTCTAACTTGTTTACAGACAATCCAAATATGGCAGTGGAGCTCTAAATAATTCAGCTGCTGCTAACATTAAACAACTGTTAACACACCAGAATAATTAGTTATGCTCTCCTGACATGTTTGCATCATTAATAATTAATGCATTTGTCGTAATTAAAAACAACACTAGTTTAGCCTTGAATCGTCTTTCTCAAGGAAATAGTGTAAAAAAGCAAAACCACTACGAACATTAATTAGATGCCTTGATTAAAAACTTAACCAACCATTGCGGAAGCATATATATATATATATATATATATATATATATATATATATATATATATATATATATATATATATATATATATATATATATATATATATATATATATATATATATATATATATATATATATATATTAATATATATTTCCCTGGTTTAACGCACCTGGATCAAATGATGGCTCATTAGAGACCTAAGAAGAACATTGACATGCTGAAAAGATTGTTACTACCACCAGGGAGAGAACTAAAACATGCAGGATGCCGGCCCTCGAGGACATAAAAACATAAGATGAATATATAAAATAATAAATAAATACCCCAGAATATTGGGCTTATTTCAGTATTTAATGTTCTTGTAATGCTTTTAAAAATGTGTCCCTTAGTCAATTATTAAATATTATTGTAAAAAAATGTAAGAAAAATTAAAGAAGAAAGTTAAAGAAAATTCTTTATATAAAATCTGTTTTATTAAGCAGTTTTCTGTATTCACCTCCTTTGGCTGTTTTACCATTTTAATTGGTTTTGCAAGTCAATCATAATCAACAAAATTTGGCTTTTTTGACCCAACAACATAAAACTGCTTATTTTCCAAATGCCAAACATGTAATGTTTTGATATTTGTTCACATCATATTCCTCGAAACAATTCAAGTTTCTCTTTCTGCAAATCCAAACAAATTTACTTCATCAAATTATGAAACACACAGCCACAGCAGCAGAGAATCAGCTCCAGCACTCCTTTCCTCCTGTTGTCCTTAGCTACATGTTGTTTTGATACACAGCTGCCATCTGTGTGAAATATTAATGCAGTGGGCTGATTTGGGGTGTCGAGCAGTGTCACTCATTTGGCTTTTAATCATGCAGCAGCTTGAGAAAAAAGGAGGGAAAATAACTTCCCTTCCTGGGTGGCTGTCAAAGTCTTCCCAAAGTCATCTGGCACGTAGGGCGTCATGCCTGTCACCTGTCTCTTCTATCATTGACAGCTGCATTTTTGGCTCATCTTCAAGTGGCTGAGCACTTTCACGTCTAGCCTCTCTTTCAGCCAAAACAAGGATGCCAAGCATGAAAATTTAAAAACAATCCTATTGCATTGTGAACCCTCTGGTAGGTTGTCTTCTCTGAAAAGAACACTTAAGAATATGTATCAAGAATATGTATTAAGATTTAGTTGGACATATTCAAATATATTCTGAATATTGGTATGTCACCTTAAACATTCTACATTTTTAGTGCAACGTTCAAGAAAAATGAGGAAAATATCACAGTCGGACAGTGGGGAAGTAGGGGGTTATCCTGTCAGACCGTCAGATCAAGAAACCACAAAAAAAAATCTAAAAGCGCACACGGGGTCAGTGCGACCTCACTGGACCACATACAGAGTAAAAGGGAATTTTAAAGACTAAAAAGTTTATAAATGACAACTTTCCACTTTCAAGTACTACATTTTGTCCACCAGGGGTGCCCAAAGTCGGTGTCTGTGTTATTTAAATGTTCTCTGTGAAGCCCTTTGGGCTACGTTTGTAACATACATTATTATTGAGATACAATGTTATCGGGGAAAAACAGCATGACTTACATGCTTCCTGTTAGCTAATGTAGCATGTTTAATGGCCATCGCAATGGTAAAAGACCAAACCTTGCAGATTGTGGAGTGACCATTGTCGATACAAAGCAAGTGAGTAAATCAGTTGCTTAGGAATTACCTTTATTCCTCTTATCTAGACAAAGCTGCAGTGATGGGGGAGATGGCCATGCTCCAGAAACAACAACGCAGAAACCATTAGCAGTTGAGAGACATCCTCAATTGGAAATATCCATATTAGGCAATATGCAAATGCAATTGATGGTGTTGTAAATTTGGCAGAGGTGACAGCAAACAACATCTCAGCAGCCATGATTAAAGTGTGAAAGCTACAAAAAAAACAGAGGGAGGGAGAAGAGCCATGCAAATAATGAGTGGTGCAGAGGAAGGAGATAACCATTGACTGAAGTGACTGGGCCTCAGTCAATGGCAAACGAGCCCCATCCTTCCAGCGTTGGGAGCCGTGCTGTGGCTTCTTTCCTTTACTGCTGTCGATAGCTGTCAGTCCTTAACTGCTCGTCCGCTGCTGCATTAGTATACTCTCACCGCCGCAAATTCAACAACCGTCATCCACTGACCTTCCCTGTGGTGCCTGTCCACACATACAACCAGATATCATTATCAAGACCTCAAAAAACCCCGGTGGATATTGCAATGAAAAGGTTACAAGCATTCAGTAAGAAAGGGAAAAAAAAGGCAGAAATAAATAAATATACTATATATAAATAATAAATGAATGGCATTTGGGGCAAGGAGCAATGTGTGTGGACGTCTTTGTGTTTGTGACTGCATGAGTGGATGTAGCTATAAAACCCAGCTTACTCTTTATACACCTCTTTTTTTTTGAAAATGTCACAAAACCTGATTTATAGTCTGTCATGTGAGTGCATTATTTGGCTTTGCCAGTCTTAATCATTCACAGCTCCTATACACCCCCAGCTTCCCTCCCTTTTTTTCCTCTCTCTCTCTCTTCAGGCTGACATGGATTATTGAAATATAAAAATAAGTAGTAGAAGGGTTCCCCGGAGCGGTATCAAAATGTCAGGTTTGTACTTACAGCCTGGTGCTGCTCGACAGGGTCAAGGGCTTCAATTATTTGTGTATGTACAGCCTGGCACTACATGAAAGGTTATGTCACCCCGCAGCTGTTTATTCCTGAATACTGGGTGGTTACTGAAGCAGGGCTTCAACATTAACTGCACTACAAAAACGATATAACATGTGGAGGAGAAAGGTTCATATAAATGCAGAAACAGAAAAGGCAATGCCAGAAAGCATTGTTTTAGTAAGTCTGTCAGGTAAAAAACAAAAGTTGTTTTAGATTTGGAGTGTTTGATCGCAGTAGCACAACTCTGTTCTATTCAGATTTTTTTCTTATTTTAGAAAAAAGAAATGAAATGAGAGACCAGAAAAAGAAGTCCATAATATATAAAACATCCCTCTGAATGCAATCAGAACAATTTACTGCCCTTTTACTCCAGTCTAACTTTAAAATGACAATGGAGAAACCAGGTGACATGAATAACAGGCTGTTCTTTCTTTTCATGTTTCCACCACACCAAACCAACAACCATCAGGCCTCAGAGCTACTAGAACAGTGTTATAAAAAATAAAGAGTCAAAATATCTAAAATATCTTATTTGAAATAAATTCCAAGTCAGGAAAGCTAAGTCAGGTTGCCATGGAGCTATTGGACATGCCATAATAAATTGTGCAGTTTGGACATTACTTTGATCGAACTTCTGCTTTTCTAAAAAGTCCTGTACTTTTGGGGAGGTGTGAATGTGCAATTGAGCTCTAATGAAGACCAAAGACTGATCGCTGGTCTGCCTACAAACCTCGGCCTATGCTCAGTTGAAGTGAACTCTGCCACAGCATAGCATCATTATCTTAGAATCTGCAGCATCACTTATTGTCATTCCTTCAGTCTCTAAAAGTTTTAATGAGTTGCTCATCTTGCCTAGAATTAATCTATCTAAAACTATTGTTTGATCACTTTTATATCTCTTTCTGTTTGTGCTGTAACGGAGAACATATCACTTGATGGAGATCTTTTCATCCAGTGAAATTTTGAACAAATTGCACCCAACTACTTGAATCAGAATCATTCTTCCTTTATATATATAATAAAGGAAGAACAGTATGTACTTGTGTGTAAGTACCACTGAGTGTATTGTATGTTGTGATAGTGCAAATATGCTTATTGTGTTTCACAGCAGAGTAGCTGACTCCTCTGTGCTGCTAGGTGTTCATTGTGTTCATTGTGTTCATCAGAGAGACAGCCTGGTGAAGGTTTTCCTTTCTGCTGTCGCTACATGCATGCCCTGCACTGGAATCGACTGTCCCCTGCTGCTACATCCTCATCCAGTCAATGCTGCAGTCAGTGATTTGATGCAATCTGCCAAGTCACCACAGATCAAAAATCTTTTTTTAAACCAATTTTAATGTATTGTTTGCTGCCAAGGATCCTATTGAAATGTATGTGATGGACTTTCCGTTTGTCTCTGAAATGGAATTGTGTACAAATTGGAAGGTTATTTTTCTTGTGAAGTGTCTTAAGACATCTGTGATAAGATTACAGACAACAGATTTTTTTTTGAAGGATTTGATTAGGTTTCAGCTTGAATCAAAGTGTTTCTTAGAGTAAAGTTGTAAAAGTAGCAGTCATCAAGGAGGAAAAGGCTATTTTGAACATTATACATGTGCAGTTTTACATGATAATGTGTCACCATATCAAATGCTGAATTTTTAAAAGTTTGATGTTTTTACCTTGTCTGTTGTAAACAAGTTGAGAAGATGCTCAATGTTTTGTTTTTAATTTCATTACATTTCAATGTGTAAAAGTGGAGTCAGAGAGTGTGTGTGTGTGTGTGTGTGTGTGTGTGTGTGTGTGTGCGTGTGTGTGTGTGTGTGTGTGTGTGTGTGTGTGTGTGTGTGTGTGTGTGTGTGTGTGTGTGTGTGTGTGTGTGTGTGTGTGTGTGTGTGTGTTTGTAGACACCAAGTTGCCAGTCAAGGGTGATTCTTTTTTTACGACAACATTTCGTCTTTGGGATTTTTGAAAACAAAAAAGTATTAATGTTTTAAGTTTTAAATATTGTGTTACAACACTGACAAGTTTAACAATAAGAAATAAATAATAGGCAAGCTCAGGATTGGATAAACTAATAATTATACGTGTTTTTTTCACCATTGTCTCTGAATGTGTTCCACCCTGTTAGGAACATTTACATATAGACCACAAAGAGTTAAACATGTACATTTTGAAAATATTTTTTTTTACTTTTTCTTAAAAAGAGTGTATCCCTTTTACTATATGTTTTATTTTTGAAATTGTAACATCATGTAGTTACGAGTCAATTATGTCCGTATTGTAAAAAATAAAATAAATTTTTTTTTAAACTTATACCAATATGTACATTTATTGGTCTTCAATTCCCAACATGGCACAGAAAAATTCACAGTACTTGTTTTTTCTGTAACACTATTTAATAAAAACATGTGTGGAATGGAACATCACACCCTGTTATTGTCCCGTAACAGGGTGAAAAAATAAACGTCTTTGATTCTAAAATCTGACGATTTTCATCGTTGGTTGCAGGATTGCCTCTTTCAAGTCAAAGTATAGGCAGAGTATTTGTCCTGGCTCTATTTGGGAAAACAAGTGAAATCCCTGTAGAGGATTTTCCCACAACAGGTACTCAGTGTTCCCCTCACTGGGGGTACCTAGTGAAATGAAAACAGATAAATGGCAAAGACACCTGATAATACCTCAGACTGGTCTGCACCTCTATTCCATCATCTGAAATTTTTTATTTTACTTAAAATGATTACTTTTCACCCTGTTTGGTTCATGAACCTAACAGGGTGGAACTTTTCTAACTAATCTACCTGTAGCTCTTTATGTGGTCAACATTTAGCTAGTTAACCTTCAACATAATAACAAACCTTTAATGACTAAATCTAATGTAATGTTTTTAAATTCTACTGAACAAACATTTTCTACAATCTATCTTAACAGTGTGGAACTTTAAGGTTGACTCATACAGGTTTAATATATTTAAGATTAAAAAAAGTAAGGAGATAGTGACAGTTGAAGCTTTCCTTGTTTTCCATGGTTGAATTCACTTCAAAACCAATTGATGTCACTTCCATTAAATGGTTTTAATATAATTTTAGACTTTTTGAAGGTAAAAAGGAAACATCCTAACAGGGTTGGAAGTTAGTACTGGGACATGTATAATATGAAGAAAATATCAAATAAGAAAAATAGTTTCAACACATTAAATTGCATATTAAAATAAGGTTAGGCCAGTTAATCAACTTATTCAAGAAAAACAGAATATATATATATATATATATATATATATATTTAATATTTTAAAAGTGTGAGGAAGTATATTACTCTGCACTGTGGACACAATAAAATTAAACATGTTGGTCAACAAAAAGGTGTGCAAAGAACAATATAATATTTAAAAGTGATTTTATTTATATTTGAATAATGGCAAACATCTAAATGTATAATTAAAATACTTTGTTGTAAATATTTAAAATATTTGGGACATTTTACCAAAAATAATTGTAAGCAAAACACGGGGACATGGAATGTTGCCACAAAAAAAGAATGACCCAGGAACAACCAAAGGAAACAGGTAAACAGTTTTATTTTTAGTTTAGTTATTTCAGTGTTTTTTTTTCCTGTTCAACACTTGGAGATTAAGGAAAGTTGTTTGCAATCTGCAGCTTTGCCACAAGATGGCTCCAGATCCTTCCATGTGTTTTTTCCCCTCTCTGCTGAATTAATATGGTTTTCCCTATTGAAAGTAGTGTATAATTGTATAATTGTTTAAAAGTCTGTCTTCAATTTTTCCTCAGCAACTTAGCTAAACAACTTCAGTCAGATTGGATGAAAACCATCTGTGAACATCAGTTTTCAAATCTGAACATTGAAATTTGACGAGGTCACATTAACGAATGAATTTACTATCATTTAACCCCTTAAGTGTCAGTACCAAAAACACCTGAAAAGATATACCGAAATTAAATAAGCTGCTGTTCTTGAACAATTTGGAGTACATGCAAAAGCTTGGTCTCTTTATAAAGATGACAAGCTAAATTTTCTATTTTTTCAGTCAAAAATACTTTAACTGTAAGTAGTTTGTAGATACTAGATTTGTAACACAAAAGAAATTGAAAAAATTTGCTTCACTCAGATTTTTCATTTTCATTTCTGTAGATAGACATTAAGTTCCTCCCAGTGGCTCCTCGGCTACTCCCAGTAGCACCTCGGCTCCTCCTCGTGCTCCCCCTAGTCCTCGCCTCCTCGTGATCCTCCGGAGTCCTCGCCTCCTCGTGCTCCTCCCGGGTCCTCGCCTCCCCGTGATCCTCCGGAGTCCTCGCCTCCTCGTGCTCCTCCCGAGTCCTCCCCTCCTCGTGCTCCTCCCGGGTCCTCGCCTCCTCGTGCTCCTCCGGAGTCCTCGCCTCCTCGTGCTCCTCCCGAGTCCTCCCCTCCTCGTGCTGCTCCCGGGTCCTCGCCTCCTCGTGCTCCTCCCGAGTCCTCCCCTCCTCGTGCTCCTCCCGTGTCCTCGCCTCCTCGTGCTCTTCCCGGGTCCTCGCCTCCTCGTGCTCCTCCCGAGTCCTTGCCTCCTTGTGCTCCTCCCGAATCCCTGCTTCCTTGTGACTCTTTCGAGTCCTGTGCCGGCCCCTCTGAACTCTCGACTGGTAAATTGAGAGTTTCGCTTGTTGACTCAGCTTTGTCTTCACTGCCACCAGATTCTCTTCACCACAACGGACTGGTACAGCGCTCGCTTCACTGCAGACGCTGCGCCAATCCGCCAGTCAATCTCCCGCTTCCTTCTTCCCTCATTTGTGAACAAGGCCATGGTCCGGCTCAAGACCATGGCCTCAGATTTGGAGGCACTGATCCTCATACTGGCCGCTTCACACTCGGCTGTGAACCGGTCCAGCGAGAACTGCAGATCACAACCTGATGAAGCCACCAGGACTACATCATCCGCAAAAAGCAGAGATGCGATCCTAAGGCCACCAAAACGGATCCCCTCAACACCTCGGCTGCACCAAGAAATTCTGTCCATGAAAGTAATGAAAAGAACTGGTGACAAAGGGCAGCCTTGGCGGAGTCCAACTCTCACTGGAAACAAGCCCGACTTCCCTGCTGAGGATGTAGAGCTGGTCCAGTGTTCCATTACCAGGATGAAAATCACACTGCTCTTCCTGAATCCGAGGTTCAACTATCCGACCGACCCTCCTATCCAGGACCCCTGAATAGACCTTACCAGGGAGGCTTAAAAGTGTGACCCCCCAGTAAATGGAGCACACTCTCCGGTCCCCCTTTTTGAAGAGGGGGACCACCACCCCAGTCTGTCAATCCAGAGGAACTGCCCCTGCTGTCCATGCGATATTGCAGAGTCGCGTCAGCCAACACAACCCTGCAGCACCCAGAGCCTTAAGAAACTCTGGACGGATCTCATCCACCCCCAGGGCCCTGCCCCCAAGGAGCTTTTTAACCACCTCAGCGACTTCCTCCCCAGATATTGGAGAGCCCGACCCAGAGTCCCCAGGCTCAGCTTCCTCAATGGAAGGCATGTTGGTAGGATTGAGGAGGTCTTCGAAGTATTCTGCCCACCAGGCCCGAATTGAGGTCAGCAGCACACCATCCCCACTATAAACAGTGTTGGTGCTGTACTGCTTCCCCCTCCTGAGACGCCGGATGGCGGACAAGAATCACCTCGAAGCCGTACAGAATTCTTTTTCCATGGCCTCTCCAAACTCCTCTCACACGCAAGTTTTTACCGCAGCAACCACCCGAACCGCACGCCGCTTCGTCTGCCTGTACCCATCAGCTGCTTCTGGAGTCCCACAGGCCAAAAAGGCCCGACAGGACTCCTTCTTCAGCCTTACAGCATCCCTCAACGAAGGTGTCCACCAACGGGTTTGAGGGTTGCTGCCGTGACAGGCACCGACAACCTTGTGGCTGCAGCTCCGATAAGCTGCCTTGACAATGGAGGCACAGAACATGGTCCATTCAGACTCAATGTTCCCCACCTCCCCCGGAACGTGTTCGAAGTTCTGCCGGAGATGGGAGTAAAAGCTTCATCTCACAGGGGACTCTGTCAGACGTTCCCAGCAGACCCTCACAACACGTTTGGGCCTTCCAGGTCTGACAGGCATCCTCCCCCACCAATGGAGCCAACTCACCACCAGGTAGTGGTCAGTGGACAGCTCCCCACCTCTCTTCACCCGAGTGTCCAAGATATGCCGCCGCAGATCCGATGATACGACGGAAAAATCGATCATTGAACTGTGGCCTAGGGTGTCCTGGTGCCAAGTGCACATATGGACACCCTTATGCTTGAACATGGTGTTAGTTATGGACAGTCCGTGACAAGCACAGAAGCCAACAACAGAACACCTCTCGAATTCAGATCTGGGGGACCAGTCCTCCCAACCACGCTCCTCCAGGTCTCACTGTCATTGTCCACGTGAGTGTTGACGTCCCCCAATGGAACAAGGGAGTCCCCAGGAGGGGCACTCTCCAGTTCCCCCCCTAAGGACTCCAAGAAGGGTGGGTAATCTGCTCTGTCAGCTCCAGCGTCTGTCTGCTCCAGTTTGCATTTCAGACACAAACAGCCACTCTCAATGCCACACAATTTTTGCATATGGGTTCTCCTCCTCTTCATCGTCAAGGACTTCTCCAAATAACAATCCCATTACGTCAGAGTATATTCCTCGTGTAGCATTGAGGGCTTTGCGTAGACCTTTAACCATACCTGCTCCACAAACACCGATGAGGTCCTGGTCAAAAAGGTTTGAAAAATATTTCCTCCCTTGCTGAGCCTGGCCGACGTAATTCTCAGCTGGTTGTACATCCTCGTCATCTCTGTCCGGTGGTGGGAGAAAATCCACGCTGTCAAACTGGAAATCAGTGTAACACGTCTGTGTCGATGCATCGTTGACTTGACGTGGTCGATTTAAAGCTCTTATTAGGTCTACGCGAGACAGTGGCACTCCGGTACAAAAGATTTTTGATTTTTCGACCAGCCCCATTGTGGAGCTGATATGGCGGGAGGGGAGAAATTCAGGTTTTTCTCGAGCCACGTTATTCCTGAATTTCTCAAAGTTATAGGTGGTATTTAGTTTGGGCTGGTCGACTTTGTGCAGCCCCAAACCAGATCCAATGAAACGTGAAGATCCAGATAATAAACTCATGTTAAAAAATGATCGGTGCTGCTGTCTCTTACTGACGGACGTTGAATACATATAACAGAGTTCTTCGGTATATAACCGCCTCTGTGACGTCATAGGACGGTACTTATCTAGCCACGTCACTGTGTATGTTGCGTAGGCAAAAAGCAGGTGACGTCAGCAAGGTGAATCCCAGAGCGTATCACGTGACAGGCTGAAGCTCGAACGCCATATCACCTTAGCTAAAAAAATTTAATTATATATAAATGGCATTAATTTATTAAATAAAATTTAAATAAAAATTGTATCATTCTTTTCTATTTGCAGCCTTCCGGCTATATATATATATATATATATATATATATATATATATATATTTTTTTTGTTTTTTTTTTTTTTTTTTTTGCGGCTTCATACTTTGACTTCAGCGTGTCATTACACTGGAGATCAAATCAATCAGCTCCATTTGGATGCTGGTTGGTGCGTTTTCCACATCGACTGTGAAGGGATTACTTAGCAGTTCAAATCTACACTTCTGGGCATGAAAGTCGGCAAATCTCCGGCTAAACTCAGCGCAGAGTTCGCTGAGTTTATCAGCAAACTGTGCAGGGGAACACGGCGTTAGAGAGCTGCGTTTTTATGGTTTGGCAGCAGGGAAAATGGCCAAGGTTTCCTTGTTGCATCGGATTTTCCCACAGGCACAGTTTAGTTTTAAAAGGTCTCACTGTGTCTCTGTGATGATGCGTCTCCGCCCCTGAAGCTGCAGGTTCAGCGCATGGAGATGGCCTGAGATGTCACACAGAACCAGCTCACACTAAAACTTCTGCTCCCGGAGCTCTGCTGTGGTTTTCATTTTGCTTTCCAGAAACTGACATATTTCCTCCCGCAGCTCGACAAACCTGTGCAGTACTTTTCCTCAGCTTAACCATCTCACCTCGGTGTGATCCGGCACGTCTGCATGTTCCGACCCACATTCCTCCAAAAAAGACTCAAACGGTGATTCAGACCTCTGGCTCTTATAAAGTTCACTACTTGTGTCACTGTGGTCACAACATGTTCCATCTTTAGGGCTTTGCCACACAGTGATTCCTGATGTGTGATGCAGTGATAAACAGTTGGCTCACCTGCACAGTTCTCATCCCGCATCTTCTCCCGAGCCCCTGCCCACCAGTCCACTTTTCTGACCGGACATCCCTGGGGCACCATCTGTCGTTACTCCCACGAGTTTATCCCGCGGCAGCTTTATTTCAGTTAAACATTTGGAAACCTCTTCAAAGATTTCCTTTCCAGTGGTTGTGCCATGCATGGATCTTAATCCCAAAAGTTCCTCCGTAAACACACAGATTTGAGTCCACTCCACGGATGAAGACTGACAGCTGCGCTGTATCAGACCCGTTGCTGTTCTCATCCACAGCAAGGCAGAATGCCACCAAATCTTTTCCCTTTTCCATTAGCTGGACATGCAGATTGGTGGCGAGATCATAGGTGCGATCAGCTGCAGCGTTTCTGCTCAGGCTCACGTTTGAAAACGTTTGTTTGGTTTTTTTTCTGGGGACACGAGGTCACAAACTTTCATCATGCACCGTTTTTTCAAACTCTCCCTGATTTTGCGATCTCTGCTGCCACAATATAACTGGCCTTTACAGCAGCTTCACTTGGTGATTTGGCTGTTTGGAACATTCTGTTGTGAAACCAAACTTCTTTTCATCTCCTCCACTTTCTGGCTCCTTTGAGTCATGTCCAGGTCAGGGCCGGCCCAAGGCACAAGCAAACTAAGCAGCCGCTTAGGGCCACCAAGGGGCCCCTCAGTGGAGCTGATTATTTTTTAAAGTTATTTCTAAGTCATTATAATATCAAAAACACACAATTTCACTATAAAGTGATTTGTTTTTAGAATAACACACCGTGTTTGATAATAATTAAAACTTCTCAAAGTTTGACTTTGTCTGGCAAAATGTTTTTACGTCAGGCTACATGGCTGCTACATGGATGAGCTGCTCTAAGCTGTAGTTGGGGATATGTTGTTTGCTGCTGACCATAATCATTTTGTGGCTAAAACAAACATTATTTTTACATAAACTTCTAAGTTATGGCAAACTTCTGTTAAAATCATTTGAACACTGAGAATCAGTCCAGTACCGGTCCACATTATCAGGGGAGAAAGACTCACCTGGTATAAATTAGCGGTTCTCAACCTGAGCGGTACCGCCCCGGACAGCAGGGGGCGCTGGTGGACATTTTTACAAAAGGGGGGCGCTGGGATGCCTTTGGGGGGCATTTGATCGAAGGTAAACTTTACACCTTAAATGCACAACAATGCCAGTTTAGACTTTGAGCAACTTGGTAAAACTGTATTGTGTAACATTAAAACATGCTTGGCTGCAACTGTATTGATGGCAGCTCTTCTTCTATTCAGTGTTTGTTAGCTTCTTGGCGCAGCTCCGTTCTCCTGCTACTGGTAGCTAAAATCATGATACCCTCATTGTGTATCCCCCTGAAAAACGAACCCATTTAAATAAAGAAATCTCTCCATGGGTGATACCACGATAGAGAGCGTTCATTTTATAGCGTTAACATGGTACTGTAAGTGGTCCGGTATGAAACGGTGTGATAGAACAACACAGCACTTTTAAATTTCAATAATCAGAATGCAGAAATTGTTTCCGCTGTTTTAAAAGGTTTATGTCAGTCTGCCTTTTCCCCATCGATACGCTTCCTGACCGCCCTGCACCTTAGGGGGTTAAAAAAAAAACAAACGAACGCGAACTGTGTGAACGCTCTCTATCGTGGTATCACCCATCGAGGGATTTGTTTATTTAAATGGGTTCATTTTTCAGAGGGATACACAGTGAAGGTATCGTGATTTAAAAGTGCGATTTTCTGTTGTCCTTCCATCGAAGCGGGCAGCTTTCAAACGGACATAAAACACTTTAATATAAGTTGCTGCTTTGACATGATCACAGAACTGCCAAAACATATGCACAAAAATACCAGACAAAGTGAATCACAGCAACGTCACTTCTGGGACTGATGGGGTGAAGCTACCAGTAGCAGGAGAGGAGCTGCGCCAAAAGCTAACAGAAGCTAACAAACACTGAATAGAAGAAGAGCTGCCATCAATACAGTTGCAGCCAAGCATGATTTAATGTTACACAAGACAGTTTTACCAAGTTGCTCCAAGTCTAAACTGGCATTGTTGTGCATTTAAGGTGTAAAGTTTACCCTTAACCGAACGCCCCCCAAAGGCATCCCAGCGCCCCCCTATTTGTAAAAATGTCCGCCGGCGCCCCCTGCCGTCCTCTGAACGCCCCCTGGGGGGCGGTACCGCTCACGTTGAGAACTGCTATGCTAGACCAAGAAGAAAACATTCATTATAATTATTATTTTTGGAAGGTAATCAAAGTCATCAAACAAATAGTTTGGTGGATGTTCCAATTTAATCAAATCTAAACAGGTGGGTTTTTTCCTTGTCAGTGTTTCAGCCGTTTTGTGGTTTTCTGGAAGTTTGTTCCAGATTTGTTTAAAAAACCTGATATAATATAACCCTTTAGTGCTCGTTGAATTGTTAAATTGACATTGTGAGCAAGTTTGTTGCCTCCAGATGCAGGTCTAAGAAATAGTTGAAGTCGTTGTTGTTAGCATTGCTTTGACGCTATCATATAAATGTTTATTTAGTCTATTAATTGTTGATTTCATTTTCACATTTTGTCACATTATGTCTAGATAAAGTCCTGCTTGTCTGTGAAGCAGATTGACGAGAATCCGCTTTTCAAAAATATTTTACAATTGAAAATCTGAAAAGTGTGGAAGGCATTTTGCGTTCCAGAACAGTCTTAACGGTAACATCCAGGACCGACTCTTATGTACTCCAGGTTCTTGTTGTTGCGAGTTCAGAGTGCGGAGGTTTTCATCGCCCGAGTTTTGGAATTGATCCAGATATGCCGAATGTTGCAGCTGTGAAAGGTCCACCTGTGGGTGTGTGTGTGTGAGCACGTGTGTGCGTGTCTGCGTGTGTGTGTGTGTGTGTGTGTGTGTGTGTGTGTGTGTGTGTGTGTGTGTGTGTGTGTGCATGTGTGACAGAGGGACAAAGTGAGCATTTCTACACTGTGTGCCTTTGTTGAAGTTCTTTGGGCAACCAAGCAGTCACAAATAGGGTAATTTGTCTGATCAGCCTGACTGGTCTGCAGCAAATAACTCACTACCAGATTAGGGGAGTAATTCCTGGGACAGAACAAAAGCTGGAAGTGCTAGTCAATGAAGCTGACTCACTGGCAGTGTGACATTTTGGCTGCTTGGACACTAATGTCTGTCAGAGAGAAAAAAAACAAAAAAACAAGCAAGTGTGCACATGCCCATCTGTGTTTATGCGTGTGCAAATTTGCTGATCTTGACAGTTAGGGCTCTTTCCGAACATAATGCCTGATTAATGAGGCTGCTTTTAGAGCATCCAGCAGGAGCAGGCGGAGCGGACAAGCCAATGAGTTTGGGGGCATGAGTGGGTTCCAGAGTCACAGGAGCGGGACGATATTGACATCTCCATCATTTACTGAGTGATCAGAAAAGCCAAAGGGCTGCTGATTAGAAAACTATAAATGCTGCTGGAACACAAGTCCTTAACAGGATCTATCTATCTATCTATCTATCTATCTATCTATCTATCTATCTATCTATCTATCTATCTATCTATCTATCTATCTATCTATCTATCTATCTATCTATCTATCTATCTATCTATCTATCTATCTATCTATCTATCTATCTATCTATCTATCTATCTATCTATCTATCTATCTATCTATCTATCTATCTATCTATCTATCTATCTATCTATCTATCTATCTATCTATCTATCTATCTATCTAGCTGTTTCCATTAGCTGCTTTTAAACTGTACTCGTTCCTGATCTTTTCTTGGATCTCTGACTCATCGTCCCTCTCCGTCTCTCAGATCGGCGTGCCGTCTCGTCTGTTGGCAGACATTATCGTAGCTCTGTTTTGTTTGTCTGTGATACCACGGGGGGGATTCTCCGGGGATCTCATGTTCACATCACTCTCCTACCACATGTTCAACAACAGCGACTTCTTTGTGTACAAATAAAAAGGGGATGTCATTTTCATTGTTTGCTGTTGCTGTTGTGAGTGATGTTTTCTTCTGAGCTTCTGGCTCCTTTTGATTCCACGTTGCCTGACTCTGCTGCCTTTCAGATAGTCTTTGTCGTTTCCTGTCCTTCGTATCCCCTTCGGATTCAGCCTCATGATGACTTTGTTTGTTTGTTGTTTCTGTCTCTCTCTCTTTTTCATTGGTTCTCTTTGACCAAGGCAGCAGCCTCGAATGTTTGGTAATGGCCACTTAGAGTAATCAATGGGCCTCTTTGAAGTTACGAGATGAAAGCAGAGTTTGACAGTGAATGTGTGCCTGTCCTGTGCCGTGAACAGCATGGCAATACATGCTTTAAAGGCACCAGCATGCATCACGTCTAATTCAACTGACGTAGACTA
This sequence comes from Poecilia reticulata, assembly GCF_904066995.2. Lineage (NCBI taxonomy): Eukaryota > Metazoa > Chordata > Actinopteri > Cyprinodontiformes > Poeciliidae > Poecilia > Poecilia reticulata. The sequence continues at coordinate 1,574,208 of NC_088832.1, forward strand.
ACCTGGGTTGGAGGAACGACGGCGGCACAAGACTTTGCTCTTTGACTTCCTTCTGCCCAGATGTGGGTCTCTGCCCTCTTGTCTCACCACCAGACTTCTTCTGTTTTACCTCAGATTATTGAATTGACACAGCAATGTACCGCTTATAAAGCTCATACCAGCTCCCGCCTTATGGCCTCCCTCAGAAATCTGCTCAAGTAAACGTTTCATACTTGCTTAAGAGGAAGTGGCAGCAGCAGGTATGTGATGGGCAGAGAACTGTCTGTTCTCAGGGCTGCCGATGTCTTCTTCTTGCTCTTCTGCTTTTATCTTGTAACTTTTAAACACAGAGGATATAAAAAAAAGTCTACATACCCCTGTTAGAATGCTGGGTTATTGTAATATAAAAATGAAACCAGGGGAAAAGATGAAAGAATGCAGAGAGCTTCCAAAGGACCGGAGGGATTTCTCCTGCGTGAGTCAGGAGAACGGTACAGACAAGCAGATACAAGATGGAACGCAGCTACGAAAATTGTCTTTGAATGAAATTTCCAAAAACTGAAAGTCCCACCAAAACTGAAACCAAAGACGAATCAGAGAGGCAGCCAAGAGGTCAATGGCAACATCAGGGAAGCTCCAGAAAATTCTGGCAAGTACTGGCTGTGTATGTGATACACTGTATGTAACACACATCTCCCTTTCTCTTTGTATGTGGCAGGTTGACTGGATGGAAGTTGTTTCTTATGAAGAACATCATTAAAGCCTGGCTAAGTTTAGCAGAAGTCTCCCTAAAACATGTGGGGGAATGTGCTATGGTTGGATAAAACCAGGGTTGACCTGGTTTCATCCAGGTCAACCCTGGATGAAGCTGGAGAGGAGAAGTTTCATTATTCAGCGCAAGAACAAACACAGCATACAGACAAAAAAGAATGGCTTGGCCAGAAGATCACATTTCCTCGAAACGGACATCCTTAGAAAGTGTTTGGGGTGACTGGATGAGAAACCTGCAGAGATGTCCTCACAGGCGGACAGACATATAGCACTTGTGCAAATAAGACTCGGAACACACTGTGTCCCACACAAAAAGACTGGGAGCTTTTAGAAAATCAACAATTTAAAAAGCATTCAACTATGTCATAGTAGACATTTACTTCTTACTTTTCCCACTGAAAGATTTCAGTTAGTATGTCAATTGACATGTGCTGGTAGTGCGGTTGCTCCACACACACACATCACACATTACACATAGGGTCAAAGGGAGGGGGGCAACAAAACAATCAGGCTGGTGAAAAATTATTATAATGAATCATATTTAAATAAAAACATGGGAAGGATGTTAACAGACATAAAAAATACAAAAGTGAGAAGTTTGTTCTAAAAAAGGATAAATCTGCTCCACCTCCACCCCAAAACCCCCCATGGTCTGTTCTGTTGCACTTTAGTCTCAAGTTTGGTATAAAGATTTGAAGCAGAAAATATAAAAAAAAGAAAGCGGGATGAAGTTCAGTTTTAAGACTGCCGGGCTGTAGTCACTCAGAGAAATCACCCAAAATATTTTACTGTTGTAGACATAAAAAAAAAACATAGCAAAGCGTCATTTTGTTATTCACTTCTGAAGTAATAACTTACTGCTTTGACCAAAAGCAAAATAATGAAAAATGATGAATACACAAATGTTGTGAGCAATGATCCCATGTTCAGCTTGTTACTCCTGTCCTGCTTCAAACATGATTTACTTTGAACAGCAGTGTGACAGTCTGTCAATTTGACATCATTATTTCAATTGATGTGAACAAGTTCTGCTGACTTTGAGGATTTTCTGGTTTTAATAAGCTCCGCCTATCTTCCCCAGGAAAACGAAACCTGTCATGATTATATGGGTCAGTTTCTTTTGTAAAGTCAGACTTTTGATGTGTTTAGGAGTTTTCATCAAACAAGTACAGCATGTAAAAACAGCAAGTCTCATTCCAAAAGGAGTTTATAGGCTGAGTCTTAATTTTGCATTACATTCCCTTCTGTTGCATTTTAGTGATTGTACTTTATTTGTTTCCTCAACTTATTCCCACTTGAAGTCTGTTGTGTTCATGAGCCTTAACTTTTCACCACTAAATAAGAAGACATTGACTGAGAGAAAGTGAGTTAGTGGTCATTGCTGTTTGGATGTCATTTGTGCTTTAGGCACCGAAATACCTAGCAACACAGGTCAGAGGTCACATTTAGGATGGAGAAGACGGAGAGAAGGTCTCTCCTTCACACATTTACGCTGACCTGAGATAGCTACATATTTTCCTTCCCTCATTTTTTCTTTCTTTCTTTCTTCCCTTCATTTAACCAGGTAAAACCACAGTGAGATCCAGATCTCATGGGCAGAAATCTGCAACACATACTGACCTGATTACACAAAAGTACAACAATCCTTAGAGTTACATTTTCTTTCTTCAATTATCAGAGCAGCGTAGTTGTCTTGGTTTGTAACCTTTCTGCTCATTGGGTTGAATTTCACCCAATGAGCTTTGTTCTTACAGCCAGGACACCAACCAAGAGCTGGATACGAAAAGTGATTTTACAGAAATGTGCATTGGACTTATTGTGATTTCCTGTCCATTGCTGTGTAAAAGTATCCCTAACCCTGTCATTATTTTCACTTCTAAAATCTGGCATCAATAAAAGAAAGACAAAAATAAAATAATAATAATTAAAACAATATAACTGTTTGGCGTATGTAAAGCACAAGGGTGAGAGCATCATGCTGTGGGAATACTTTCATTCAGCATGGAGAAAAACTTTGTTTTATAAATATTGTCTTGACTTTTCTTTAAATTTGATTTGTCATAAATAACATCAGCATTTTTTGTCAAAATGTGAAAATCGGGACTTTCTTCCATAACTGACAGTTTGCAGAGAAGGCTAGATTGGACTTCCTGTATGAAAATAAAGGTACGATTTTACAAGATTTGCAGTTTTAATCATAAAAGATGGGTCATATTTAAATTTTAGAAAATCAAATCTGACCTTAAAAGAAATATTTCTTTTTGTTATTGCTTTTATTTTATTTAATTGTGTGGGATTGATTGAAGCACACTTAAAAGCTTGAATAATTTAAGGTCAAAATTCTAATACTGGATTTTGGATCCTACATCTAAAACTAGACGAGTCGTGCCTGGACAGGCATGAACCTCACCGCACAGAACCGACTCTGAAGGTTAATAATTTCAAGAAATCTGCTTTCATGGTGCCTATTTGTAGTTGGTTTCCATTTTCACAGTTTGTTTTCTTCTCATTAGAAATGGTACAAAGTCTTTCTTCAAGTGTCTAAAAACGTTTCAACGTCGTTGGTGCATGTGGAACGTCAAATCTGATGTTTTGTGGGACTTGTGTTAATCTGTGAAAACTTTAAAGACTCATAAGAAATTGTAGCCCACCCCCACAAAAAATGAATAAATAAAAAAGTTTAATAAAAATCTGTGTCAAAACATGACTGTATAAACTCAGTTTAAATAATAATAATAAATAAAAGAGGAGAGAGAGTGAAGTGAGACTTTTTGGTGTCCCTCTTTTCTCTGCTGTTCTTAATCAGAGCCTCTCTAAGTCATTGGTTTGATCCAGCTCCACCCATCACCACCACCACCCTCACTGGTAAGCTCCGCTATGTAAAATATCTCTGCGCCAGTAACACCACAAAGGCTTACTTATCTGGGCATTACCTATTAAAGGTTTAAACCCCCGCGTCTCTGATAAACACTGCCTATAAGGCTTTTATCTCCCCTCGGCCTTATCACGCTCTTGAAGGTCCTTCTCCCGAGGCGCGGTAATTTGTTTAATTAAAGTGTCATTTTGGGAAGGAAATATAGCCACAGCTACGGGTGCGAGATGCAAAGGAGTTTACAAGTGCCACAGATGTGGAGCTATTCTCTACTTCACTCTGACTGCTTTTCATTCTTTACGCCTCTCGCTTTGTCCAGGGCTTAGATTTAGATTAACTCACTGGAGTGTTTCTCTTTTCTGTTTTTTTTTTTTTATTATGATACTTACAGACTAAAAGTGACGACCAGCATTGCTGAAACTTGTGAAAAAAAAAGAAAAAGAAAGAGCGCACCAGAACCGGTGTCAGCTTGTGTCTAAATGGGGTCCTGAGAGGATTGACTTTCTGGCCCTGCAGCTTGTGTTGTCAGCACTTTGAGCGCTTTGTGTGTGCTTTCATTAGGAACCCAAATAACAGGCAGATGTAGAGTAGAGACAAGAACATCTTATGCAAAGTGCTAGCGCATTGCTAAACTAAAGATTGCGTGCAATCATCCCAATCTGTCTTGAGTTGGTCCTGCCTCATAAGAGCACATGAAGCAATCCGTCACTGCACACATGATTTGCAATCATCTGGTAATATGAGAACCGGTTTGTGTGGGTGTGGATATGCTACCGGCCGTCAGATCATGAGAAGACTCAATACTTCAAGACAGAATACTAGAACATGTAATGCACTGATTCGGTTGCGGAATTTCCATACATTCCTTTTTTTGCTCTTAACGTTTGATGTTTTCTGCGTCAAATTGAAAAAGAAATGTTGCAGAGACGCAGATCAAATGCACCAACTGAGGAAATATCAAAACGGTCTAGTCATGTGTGTAGAATGAAGAGAATAGAAAGAAAAACTGATAAAAAAAATAACCTACAATAGTTTCGCTGAAGTAATATGAAGCTATATAATGTGGTAAAAAGTCAATTATGCTGCTAAACTATTGAATGAATAGATATGTATATATTTGTTGTTTTTAATCTGTTATTTAGTCATTTATGTTTACTCAACCATTGACAACCTTAAGCAGGCTGTAAATATTTTTCATTAAGGCTTAGGCCTGTCATGATAACAAATTTTGCTGAACAAAATGTCTAAAAAATTATTGCGATAAACGATAATATTATTTCAAGACGTTTTGATACTGATGTAATGGAAATTACTAATAATGCATGCGATTTCTTGCCATAGTTACACTTTATTTTCAAACGAACACATAACACTGGAACTGATAAACTAAACTAAACAACCAAAAACAAAAATAAAATGGATTCTCAGTCTTCATTAACAGAAAACGTACTTGAATAAAAACTAAACAACATAAAGCCAAAGTGGAAATAAATACTGCTTTCAACCAAAAGAGTGCAAATATGAAATCTGTATACTATATTGTCCTTCAGTAATCACTAGATTTAAATAGAGAAAACGGGCATATCCACTACCTAACGCAGTAGTTCAGACTACACCATTTTTTGCCCCTATTTTCCCCTTATGACAATCTTAGAACGTTGGCCGCTGGTGATTTAGTAACGATCATCCTGCAGTGTGTGGTGTGTTACGGTGGATCATCGTGGCCGCTCCGATCTAAATCAGGGATTTCCCCCCCGCTGGAAGCGTCAATGCAGCCCGTTGAATGTGACAGGTAGCCAATCAGAAAGCGCGGATTTTCCTCCGTGCTTTCTGAGGGGAAATTACGGAGGGGAATCCCAAACAGCTGACACGGCGCAACCCGAAGTCCAGCTGACATTGGAGATGATACGTGGAAACAACATTAATATTTATTGAACATTTTGTGCAAAGAATATAGAAATGACAAGGGGAGGAGTTGGAGCCAAATTGCTACCGCAGTTGATAAAACCGGTAAGTTTTCAGCTGTTCTTCGTTAACGTGACATAAATAGGTTATAATGACATTCATTCAGTCAGGACTTTACGCTGACTCTAGCCACATGCATCACAGGTAGATTTTAGTAAAACATTGATTAATACCTGGTTTTAAAATTAATTAACTGGACTTGTAGCCATTATTTTGTGCCCATGTGGCTGGACACCACACGGCACGACGAACCAGATCGAACCGTTATGCCTAGGATTTCTGTCAGGTTTTGAAAATGGGCCGACAGTCTGCCAACAACTCGTGTAGTGTGCGCTGGACATTACACTAAGAGCACCGGAGTTGAGCCTTTTTTCATTCAGTGTCATCAAAAGAAAGAAAAAAAGACAGGAAGAGACGATAAAGCCGATAATTAAAATGAGGTCGATAGGTTTAATTTATGTGCGATTAATTGATTTATCGTTTATCGTGACAGGCCTATTAAGGCTACATATCTGTATTAAAAACTTGGTCAGATATGATATTCTAATTTTATTCTTACAGCTTATTTTCATAAGCTGTAAGAAGAGAAACCATCATAACAGAAACAAAGTCTCTCAATGACCCAACTGTGTCTGTAAGTTTTCCACTTAGTGATAACATTCTATAAACAAATGGACATTCAGAAATATTCTAATTTATTGAAGGGTCTGTATTCAACTTTGAAGTCTTTCAGAAACATCTGGTCATTCATGAAACGTTGTTAAATAAATCCTTAAAAATCTGTCCTGTGGTCCCTGAATGTATACAAAGACACATACTCCAATCAATGTTGATTTTTTTTTAGTGTTTTGCAGATTTACTAATAATAGAAAACCAGATAAAAATCACATTTACATGAGAACTCACAGCCTTTGCTGATGAAGCTCAAAATTAAGCTGTTTCCACTAATCATCCTTGAGATGTCTCTACAGTTTAAATGGAGTCCACCTGTGATAAATTCTATTAATTGGACCTGATTTGGTTCCACAGGAGAGGAGCCTGATAACTACAGGATCTGCCTCTGATTATATTTGTAATAGTTCTTGGAACCAGCAGTAAACCTGCAGTGTGGAGGTAACGCCTTACCCTACATTCTTAACTCCATGTTTCTAAGGGTCAGGCTGAAATGTTTACAGGCACACTTAGAAACCCAGCTGGAAGACGTGTGCTTCCACATGCAATATGTTACAATTACCACTGCAACATATCGTTTTAAATGCTTCTAATATAGTATGTTTGGTTGTCACTATTGAATTATTTCTCTATTGAAAATGTTTATTTGTTGCAACAATCAGGATGTGATTTTAAAATTATTTAAAAATTATCTTGAAGGATAATACCAATGCATAATAAAAATGATAGAGTAATAGATTTTTGCTTCTCTAGGCACATGCTTTTTTTTTTCCTTTTTCTTCCATGCCAAGCATAATCTGATGATGACATCTGCTGCAGGACAGGAAATGGTTTACACCACACATAGGGACATGTTAGTCAGTTACATGGAGTGTCCCACAAACTAAATTCAGCGCCAATGGGTAGGAAGAGAATTGAGTTGTAACAGATAGGAAAACTCTACCAAATAGGATGCATCCTAAATGAGTCAGAGTAAGAGTAAAACAATAACTATCAAACAGCTGGCCGTTACACTATAAGAGTGGCGCCTCTATTGTGTCAGGAATGGGACTGGACCAACAATAGATAACATGTTAATGTACTTTCTTACTGACTAACATGTCAGCATTCTTTTTTTAATGGCTTAGCAGATCTGGATATTTTTTATAATTAACAGCCAGGAGATAAACTTTGAATTTCTTGAGTTTGATTTAATTTCTTTATGGTTTATGTTTTATGTAGAAAGTTTGATTTGAGGATTTGAATGCAAGCAATCTGGTGTGAAAGTCTAAATTACAGAAGAAAAATAATTAAGCCAACTCATGCGAGAGTTTAAAAAAAATAGATGTAGAGACATCTTCTAGTGATTGGCTATCTTACACTGCATGGTTTTAATGCACTGATGTGTTATTAATAAAACAAACTAATAGAAATAACACTGAAGTTATTTTTCAATTAGGCTTAGCATCGCAGCAATCTGCAAAGTGTGACATTAATTAAAAGTTCGATGTCCAGGATGTTCATCTGAGCCACGGACTTATTTATAGAAATCTACCCAACTTGTTTGGGCAGATCTTGTTTTCTACGTCTAAATGGAATAAAAAAGGGAGAAACATTTGCTTTGCATCCCGTGTTCCCTCTGACTGACAGACATGGACAGAATTAGCTGCAGTGTGTGTGTGTGGCTTTAAGGCAGTGAGGCGGGGTAATCTGCAAAATCCATTTTCCTTCCCCCATTTCATCAAACTTTTCAAAAGAGATAGAAGTTTCATTGACCTTAGTTCAGCACTATTTCTGAAAGAAAAGTAAATACAAATAAAATAGCTTTGCATTTTTTATTTTTGGTATCATAATTATGTAGTCTCTTGGAGTTTGACAAGCCTTCTAATGAGTTCTCTCAGGACCTCGCTTTTATTTGTTTGCTAGTTATTTTGAAGCTTGATTAAGTCCCCTTGTATTTAGCAAGCACAATCAAATCAAAAGGGAGCATGATTAACTGTTTGCATTTCTGCAGCATCTTTATGAAATCTTAGTCACTGACTTTTTCTTTGTTTGTACAGTCCATAATCTATAACACTTCATTACCGGAGCAACTAATACCTTCTTGTCTGCTGCCATAAATTTCAGAAGGATCTACTTTGACAAGCTGGAAGATAAAGACAAAACACATGTAATTACTTACCATCTGTGTCTTACAGGAGTTTAGATGTAAAGAATTAAGATCATCTAATGTCTTAAACTACTGAGTCCTAAACTCTTTTGCAGAGAACAATCAGAGCAAAGTAACCAATCTTTTTTTTTTTGGGTGTTTGGCTTCTAGGCACCCAACGATCGACTAGCAGTGACTTTTCATTGACTTTTCATTGAAAAAGAAGAGAATGTATGCCACTGACCAAATTCAGAATTCTGACTTTACTTTTCTGAGATAAAAAGTCAGAATTCTGAGAAAAAATGTTTGAATTCTGAAAATAAAGTCAGAATTCTGTCAAAGAAAAGTCTGATTTTTTTCTTTTCAGTGGTTCTAGTTTTCTATAAAAATGAAGTGTTTCAATGATGGATTGGTTAAATGGTTAAATGGTTAAATGGCAATGGCGTTTCCATGGCTCCCACAACCACAGGTGAAACATCCCATCATTGAACCTTCATCCAATGAGCCGCTTTTGACGTTCATAATTACATTGCAATCGTAACAACAGCACAAATGTGCACAACAGAAATGGAGCAGGCAGGACAACTAAGTTTGTTTTCTTTCTGCTCTTGTCGTGTCTGTCCAATGTGAGCTGTGGTCATCAGCGCTGTGGCTTTGTTTACAGTTCACTGGCAAAAAAAAACACAATGTAAAAGCAAACAAACTAAAATCTACTTTTGGACCAGACCAAACTAACCAACCAGAGGACTTTCCTGATGTGAATACACTTTACGTTTCACATTTATCTGAAATGTGGTGAGGCACCTCAGTCGGATCTCTCTTCAGCGTGCAATCTAGTGAATCACAGGCAGGAACGTCCACAAGAAACAAGCTAACGACACACGGCTGCATTGTAAAGCCCTGTGCATGGCAGGCAGCTTCATTCCACCAGCTGCAGGTAAAAACAACATGATACAGGATTTAAAAAGAGCCTGGGAACAAGAAGGCTTGAGGACAGAGGAAAAGAGATGTATTAAATGATTATAATGATTGATGGTAATATCTATTTTGGAAAAAAAATGACTCCAATAGTGTAATGGTCAAATGGTAGGTGGGGATGACAGAATTATTAAAAGAGAAAGGATTGAGTAATTTCAGCACATTTATCAGTCTGCACATCACAGCTTCCCTCTTGGTTAATACATACTGTAAATCGCACCGATCCTGCCAACTTCTCCTTTTATGTGATTCTTATATTAAGTCATAATCTTGAAGAGCAGAGTTGATTTTAAGTCCAGGATTGCAACTAAAAAAATATAAAAAAGTGTGTGACACATTATTCATGATCCAGTTGAAACCAGAAGTTTTCATACATGGAATAAAAGGAGATATTCACCATTTCTTTCTCAGTGTTTGATGTTAAATCAGAGCAAACTTCTACTGCTTTATCTATAAAGTCTCACAGTAATGAGATTTAGTAGAGAATATATCAGAGATTTATTTATTAATGTCTTCAAAATCAAAAGTTTACATACAAAATGACCACTGTCTTTTTAAATAATGAGGTGAAAAAACCCCAGATGATGATGTCATTGTTTTGGAAATTTCTGATAGATTGTCTGACTGAGAAAAAAAAAAATTAATAACTAAAATGTGAAACAAGAACAGCTGAATAGTTAGATTTACTTTGTTACACCACACAGAAAGTTGACTCAGTGTCTCCAGTGTTTCAGGGATCCAAGGTTTTATGAATCCATATCAACTCTAAATCATCTGCCACCATGAGTCAAATTTGACCAGACATTGTTGCCTCTGATAAGCTTTGTTTGAGTTTCACCTAATGTAGAGTGATTTATGTCAAGTAAAAAACTGTAACACCCTATTTTGATATTTCAAACATTAAATATACCCGATTATGCATAAGTACACACAGTGGAAACTGTCTCAGCACTTCTATTGAAGCTAACATCTGCAGTCTTACGTATTTCTGCTCTTGAGGATACAGCCAATCAGTGTCAAGGAAAACAAATGACGCTCCTGGATTGGCTACTTTGCAAACTCCAGCCAGTAGCGTGTCGAGCAGCAGTGTGCTAAAGCGTCTCAGATCAAGTCTCATAATTGTTCTAAAAACCACTCTGTCAGTAGGCAGGGTTTACTTAAATAATTTGGAGAAGTAAATTACAGAAAGATTAAGGAAAAGGTGACTCTGAATACTGAACCTTAAATAAGTGGAGATTCACTGTACTCCATAAATCTAGTTGGTGCAACTTTGCACAAGAAATTTTGCTGCCATGTTCTTTCTAACACACCTGATAAAAACTTAACCAGGTGAATTTGGTCCAAAAATGACAGTTTGTCTTCCTGCTTTAGTAAATATATTGTTTTAAACACATTCTTCATCAGCTCTTTGTGGTTTTGTTCTGTCCATCTGTCAGATGCCGTCTCTCCGTCCTCTCCATATAAGGAGGCTGTAATAAAGGTGGTCAGCCCCGTGGTTCTCTCTCAGGATCCAAACTGACCTGAAAATATGGCAACCAGGAGAGGAGGTGGCAGATGGCTGACAGGGCATTTTTACCCATAACACTCCAGTAAAACTTTAACTCCTAAGATTTAGTGCTAGCCTGCTGCACTTAGCAAACTGCAGCTGCTGCCATTTTTTTTTCAAAAGTTCCATACTGATAGTTTTGCAGGCTGTGCTTAAACATGTTTTATGGATTGCTCTGTGAAAGACTCAATGAGTCAGTATCATTTCATGCAAAATGTTTTGGCAGACAAGTAAAAATAAAAATAACTTTTACACCTTAAGAGGCATCATAAAGTAAAATAAAAAAAACATACAATAATGATTAAAATTTTTCATCTACCATAATACTGACTGATGTTTATGGTAGACAGTAATAAGGCATTTAGAGGTATCTACTCACAGCCTTTCATTCACAGTTTCACCCGTGGAGTGCTCCACTGGAGTCCAGTCTTTGAATAACTCTGAGGCAGTAGCTCAATCTAATTCAGCTTTTTATAAATGTCAAAAGAGAACTAATGCTCATAGTTCATAGAAAGATTTTTATGTTTTTCTCCATTTGATATAAAAACTGGAGTAGCAACAAATTTACATCTGGTGTTTAAAGGATGCCTTGAGTCCTGTTTACTAAAAGTGATTTTTTTGTGGTGATCTCTATTCTACTCTCCCTGAAAATACAGTGGCAGCAAAACATGAAAATGTCCCTCTTAAGGATAATGGATGGGAGAAAATAACTACGCTGATGTACATAACTGGTGGTTGTATATTTGATTCTACATGTGGGAAATTTCAATCTTTAGGAATGGCACTCAGATACATTCAGAAACAAAGGGCAGGGAGATTCTTTCTTTGTGAATCAGAACTTCAAGATCCCTGAGACAGTGTGTGTACCACACTGCATCCTGGTACAGAACCAGGTTGTGATGGAGTGCTCAGAGAGTGAGTGCGGGGCGGCAGGATTTTTATATCGATGTAGTTTTATTTACCGAACACACCTGCAAATATATACAAGGGGCCCATAAAATGTTTAGACAGAGCAGCAGGCGTAAGGCAGAACAGCAGACAGAGATAAAGAAACTTCCAGACTCCATGAACTTTCTCCCTCTTCATCTGTTGGCATCTGTCTTTATATTGAAGAATAAATAAAACAAATGTAAAACCTTTGATACATTTGTAGGGATGGAAAATGTTTTAGTCAGTACTAGAGCTAATAATGGATGATATGAAGATAAAAGAGATGAGAGGCAATGGTTTCTGTAACAGACAGATCAGAGAGAAATAAAGCATACTAGATAGGAGTATTAGTAAATGAGTTGTTTTTGTTTATTCTGCTTCTTATTTGTCCCATACTGTCGTTGTTTAAGGATATCTCCTGTCATTGCTATGCAGATGATATCCAGTTGTATCTTTATTTTCTTCCAATTAAAGTTTTGGAATTGCACATCTTACTAGAATGCCCAAAGTCTACTAAAAGGTTTACTCATGTGTAAAAACACTGCAAATTCACCAAATGCATACTGTTTACCAATCTATGTAGTAGCAATAGAAAACTAGAACTAAAAGAAAACAGAGGGAACTGAAAGAGTTTTATTTAAAAAACTATGAAATTTCTGTCAATGACAGTTTTGTATTTACAACCCAGGTATCTTTAAATCCTCTAGGGTCAGTATCTTGCAACCTTTAGATGTGTGTCTGCTTCGACACACCCGAGTCAAATAATGAGGTCATTTGTAGGACTTCAGAGAACTTGACTTGCAGCAGGTGATTCGGACCAGGGACGCATGTAAAAGCTGCAGGACAACGGGCCTCGAGGATCTGGAGACCTCTGGTCTGGGCTGTACTTTTATACATATGAAATACCACAAAATTCCCCTTGGCACACATTTTTCAAACCTTTAGCATGTGGTTGACATTTCTAAATGAAGATTTTATTTCAATCTGAAAATCTGATTTGATATTTCAAAGAAACAGTGAAAACAGAAACGCCATCTCTTTTGATGAATTACTTGTGGGAAGTAATTCATCAAAAGAGATGAATTACTCTTTTGATGAAAGAGTAATTCCTCAGGTTTGGGGCTCAAACCTGAGAACCTTCTTTTGATTGACAATCAGAAAAACAGAACTAGGTCCTTCATTAGGTGAACCTAGCACCCACTTTACCAAAGACAGTTTTCACATGTTTGCTAGGACTGAACAGTTTCAGGATGAACACTGTGGCTGTAGTGAGCTTAGAGCTCCATCTTGTCACTGCATCAGGTCTTGTCACTGACCCTGTCAGCCTGACAAGACTGGTAGCTTAATGTGTTGGAGAAAAATGAGAAACTATAACTATATAAATAAATAACTTAACACAGTGAAAATGTCCTGTGAGGCCCAACTAAATACAAATCATGGCTGATTAATCAGGTCGTATTCCCATTGAACCAAATACGCTTAGCAGTTAATTGTGTTAAAGTAGCCCTTTTCTCACATGTGCCCATTACATTTAGTGATGTCAGGGCGTTATGATGCAACAGTAATTCAAGAAAGTTTAGTATGAAAGCTTACAGCCTTATCACAATACAACTCAATATTGTGATAAAATTAGTTTAATTTTAAGGGGCATACCACCTATTCCTAAAACGTGGCAGCCTGATTTATCATAGTAGTGTTTTGCGGTTCAATACCAGTTACTCTATGAATTATAAAAACATCCTTAATGTGGTTTTTCAGGCCTGAGATTAGTCAGAATTCTAACTTTTTCTAATTTTAATTTTAATCCTCTTCAGTAGATGGGAGGATGAAACGGGAGACGGATAGATAGACTGGGGCTTCATTTGCAGTAAAGCTGCTGCTGTTGTTTGTCATGGGAAAGAAAGAGCTGAACTAAGAGGAAAACGTTCAGCTTATTGGTCCATCTACATTGCAATGCCTCAACTATGGCCACGAGATATGGATCATGTCCAGAAAAAAAAAAAAAAGATCTGAAAAGCTGAAAAGAGTTTTTTTTACAGGAAAGCTCTGCCTGGTTTCATTTGGCCCCCAGTCAGGTCAGACAATTTGCTTTGTATTTTGCAGCTGAAGCAATTATTTTTGCTTCAGCTGCATTTTTATTTTCATTGGGTAAATTTTTAACTTCTTTATGTACACCTTATCCATAGGTTTAGATTGTTCTTCAAGTTGTTGTAATTTATTTCCCTTATCTGTTGCCAAAATTGTGGATAAAATAAAATAATGGAAAAAAAAATAATTTTTTTGTTTCAAAATATATTGTATGTATATCTGTGTTCTTCTGTGGGTGTGGTGTCAGGTATGTCCTAAACTAAAATTTGATTGGTGTGTTCACTTTTGTTTATTATAGGTGCTGCTTTTATCCATAAGCTTTGTTACTGTGAAGCTAAATACAAATGAATAAGTAAGAAGAGTTTGAAATAGTTAAATTTGGCAAAATTTTTGCTAAGGGGTAAAAATAACAAACGTTCTCTGCTACTTATCAAGCCACTCACCGTACCTTGCAGTGTGTACCTACTAGGGGTTGCACCGATTAGTCGGCTAGTCGATTCTTTTCTCTGCAATGACTTTTTTCTGGGCCAGTCGACTAGTCGCAATCAGATGACAAAACAGATTTTTCCAAGGAAATGAAAGAAGGTGGGACTAGGTGAGTTTGTCAGAAAGCTCAAATTGTATAAAAATGTTAATAATTGAACAAAGACAAACTGTAAATTACAGCATAGGCTCCCGCAATAGGGGCGTTGCGCGGCGCGGTGGTTAGCGCGGCGCCCCGCATATAGAGACTTTAGCCCGCGGTAGTCAGGAGTCCGACTCCCGTCCTCCATTCGCTGGGCCCAGGCCTCTCTCCGCCCGATTCGCTCTCTCTGCCCCCTTGCAGTCAGATTGTTGTCAAATAAACTATTGCCGAATAAATCCTTATTTTTTTTTTAAACTACCAGGAGTAACGACACGTCATGATGTCAGGCGCTTACGTCACTATGACGTCATCGCGACTAGTCGACATCGACTCGACTATTATCATGATGTAGTCGACCTTAAAAAATATGTAGTCGTTCAACCTCTAGTAGCTACACAGATCCTTCTTGTTGGTGTCCCTGTAATCCTTTATGCATATAAACCACTATTATTCATACAACGTGTCTGTTGCTTGCAACAGACACGTTGACTCGCCTTCATGTCTGAAGACTCGCCTTCAGACATGACAGAATTCCGTTTAATGCCACCATAAAATAAAAATCATTCATATTTTCAGACATGAGTGAAATGACTTGCTCAGGATTTAAAAGGGAACTTCTTGTGAATTGCAAAATATATCTTAAATTATATGAGAATATAATCATTTTCCAGGCATGAAACTGTATACACAAAACTTTTCAGCTGGTTGTACAGTGGATAAAGCTAGCTAACTGGAAGCAACTAGCTTCCAGTTAGCTAGCAAACATTCAGCTTCCTGAATGTTTGCAACCAGTCATGTCATGTTTGTAGGTATATAAAAAACATTGGTTTGTGTATATATATATATAATTTATTTAAATAAACAAATGAAAACCAAAGCGTACATGATGGTAGAAGAATTTTAATACTTAAAAAAGAGGAAAAAATGTGAGAAGGAGCTGGAAGAAAGTAAAGACAAAAGATAAATACTTTCTTTTTTGATCACTCAGATTTTTCACTTTAATTTGCACTATGGAAATGTAATGTAAAACATTACAGTTGTTTTGCATGTACCTTTATGCCATGTTTTTAATAAATCTGCTCTTGTGATGTTCAGAGTACAACAGATCCGGATCCACCTGAGAGCCGTAGAGAAGCAGTTATTTTCTGAGCTTTTTCATGTTCATTGTTTTTCCATTTTGTTTCCCCTTGCCTCGCCTCTGCTTAATTAAACAAAGCAGTTTGCTCCCGTCTTTGTGAAGACGTACCACTTTGCACTTAAACTTGTACCCTGACTGCCTAGCTCCCTCGTCCGAAGCACATTTGCAGCAAACACTTCAGCACTCTCTGTTCACTTTTTAATGGCCTTCTATCCTCTGTTCCTTACCGGATTTTATTTCACACAGGAGACAGGTGAAGAGTCTCCTCAGCATTTTTGCGGCTCCTTCCCTTAATCTCTTTGTGCCTAATTCTCTTTTAACGGTGTTCACTGGAGTCATTAACTGATTAAGCAGTTTAATTAGGCCACGCATTGGAGACACACGGATGACTCAGTCATGGCTGAAACAAAAGGACTAAAAACTTTAGGAAATTAGGATCGACATAACTAACACAAAAATACAACATTCTTTTAAGCTGGTAAGGTTTTACAGTGTGATTGTTTTTATTTTACAGCACATATTATGAGGGACATGCTTTTTATTCTTGATAGATAATGAAAATATTCAAATTTATTATGATGGGTTTTTTATAACTAATCCTTGGTTTTTTGAGTATTTGTTTTGCAATTTTAGCATAAAGCATGAAATAATTTGGGTCTGTCTCAAAAAATGTATAAAGTTCTCAATATATCTCTTCTGTTTCCCACAAATGTCCACCCAGCTGCTGATAGCTTGATTTTGTTATAAAATACTAGAATACATCAGAATGGACCTCCAGTCCATTTTACTTCAAAAATTAAATGGTGTTGGAGTTTTAGTAGTTTAAGAAGAATTAAAACAAACATTAACTGATACAGACAATATGATTTTGTAAGTACAAATACAAGTTCATCTCAGTAATTAAGACATTATTCAAATGTACATCTGAAACTTGGTTCTTAGTGAGTTCCATCATGTCCATACAGACTGTTGTCAAATCTGTATTTCTATTAATTATTATGATTTTCCACCTACAGCTAATAAAACATGACATGTAAGATTAGAATATTACACCAGACCAATAAAGAGACAGAAATGTGGGCTTATTGAAAAGTATGTTTAATATTTTCTTAAAGGCTGTTACTTTCAAACACGACTCTAATTTTCCACAGCTCACAGTTTCGTGAAAACAGAACCTACAACTCTGTGAAAGTCTCTGCAGAATCACAAGTAACTCCATGTTATGGAGTTTTATTTTCACTAGTCTTCCAGATCATCACACTAATTATATCAGGCAAAGATAATACAAGTTTCTTATTAAGGGAATAAAAACTATCCAAACTGTACTGGTGCAAATTCAGTTAAAAAAACAAAACAATATAATAATAATAATAATAATAATAATAATAATAATAATAATAATAATAATAATAATAATAATAATAATAATAATAATAATAATAATAATGCTTAGAATTATAGATTTTTCTTTTTTTTCAATCTAAGGCGTAAAGGTCAGAAAATATGTTTCCAGACATTCAGAGTTCAGACAGAAATGCCACGCCCTCCCCACCACCAGCCTATCTCACCTTCAGCAGGGCTCCAGCCTCAGGCTGCAGGCCGCTGGTGGAGGTGAAACATCCTGGGTCAGCTCAGGTTCTGGTGCCAGATCACCAATCAGAATCCCATCAACATACCAGGAGGGAGTCACCGAAGAAAAGCTGCTCCTCTCCAGCCAACTTTCAGTCACACCAGTCCTGCTGTGCTGCTTTAAGGAACACTTTTAATTGAAACAAGGCCTTTAATCAAGGGCAAGCTTGTGACACACGATGACTCCAACTCAGTCATAACTAAAATCATAGAACACAAATTCAGTTCATAGTACAAATGGCGCAAAAATGATTCAAGAACTCTCAGCTGATCACAATGAATCCATCCATCATAGTGTCCAAACACATGGCGACAGTGGAGAGGAACGGTTCTCTTTTAATATGAACAGACCTTCAGCAGAACCCGGTCCAGATGAGCCTTCATCTGTCGTGACCAGAACACGACTGGATGGCTAAGAAAAAAAAAACACGGAGGCAGTGAACCAGGAAAACTTTCTATGCTTAAGAAAAACTGCATAAAAATCAACAACTTGGAGATTGGATTTATTTTAAAGCTTTGATAAAGTCTGAATTTGATTACATTTTTGATTTAACTACGAATAATGTCATTAGGTAAAACAGTAAGAAACATAGGTCTGAATTGTTTAGATCTGTCTCACGGTTTGTCCACCCTGATTTGATGGGTGAACTGCAACATTTCATTGTTTAACATAATCCTTCCTCCTCCTCACACAGCTTTGTGTTCCAGACGGCCAAAAAAACACCTTTTATTGTCTGTGTTGCAGGTGACCGGTTAATCAGGTGCATCTGGGTAAACCTTTCAAAACACCTGCTGGTTATATCCTTTATTACAGCTTATGGAAGCAGCAAAAGTGTAATTAGTTTTAACACAAACATTCACCATTTGACTTAATGTTTGCTTAATGAATGACAAGCAGAGGGTGAGTTTGAACTCTTTCGTTTGAAGCTCTTGAGGTTAGATATGAATCGTATTCAAACTTGTGAAGACTAAATCTTTTTTTTATGTTCTGAGTCATAATACTAAAATGACATATTTTTGTTTTTCCTGTTGTTTTTTCAAAGCAAATATTTTTTAAAGCAAATATGGATATTTTCCCCTTCTGAAAATAATGACCTAAGTCATTTTTTACCAAAAGAGTTCAACAAAAAAATAAATAAATTAAAAAATAACCACCTCTTTCCACCTCACACCTCACAAGAAAACACACTTATGACAAAAAATGACTTACGCCATTATTTTAGAAAGGTGACAATATGGAAATGTCATTTAGAGTTTTAAAGTGGTACTACTGGTAGGTTTCGCAATTAAAGTTATTTATTGAAGTAAAAAAAAGCCATTCATACCCCTTGCTTAGACAGGAGTGCCTGGCAGAGCATCAGTGTGCCGTGGAACTGAACATATCTTTCCATTTGCTGATTCTGTGATTCCGGCTGCATGTTTGATTCCAGCAACGGCATCAGGGACACAATATAATTTATGGTTTCCATCTTGCTGCAGATGAAAAATAATCAAATCCAAATAAAATGCAAAGAGGAGGAAGTGATTATCTAAATGATGGCTGCTGGGCTCGGGGAGTTTTATCTGACAGCTGAGCACACCGTCTTTATGGACATCTGGAGGATCCAGGGAGGAGAGGAGGGGAGGAGAGGCGGCGGCAACACAGGCACAAAGGGGCGGTTTAGGGATAGGATGGTGGAGGGGGGTCGAGGTGGGGCGCACATTCGAGCACTTTACAAGAGGAAAAGATCAATTCCACAGGCATACATACACACACACACAACCACACAAGCACACAATTGCTGTGACAGCCTGAGACAGAGCATGACATTTAAAAGGAAAAGGCTGACATTGACTCCATCACTGTCAACCTGACTGCCATAAAGCAGCTGCAAATATTAAAACATTTTTCATCTGTGCCGCTCGGGGTTATTGGCACCAGAAATTGTTTTCCTCTCCGTCTGCTGCTGGCCTGTTCTGCCGCAGCCCTCCCCCGAGACCCTCGCCTGTTACCGCCGCTGCACAACATATTGGCAGTTGATGTGAAGCTATCCATGTACACTTGCCACTCACGGAGTCTTTATCGCCTTCTACTCCCCCTCTGCAGAAAAAAAAAAACTCCTTTGCTTGGACACACATGAAATGAGCAGAACACGTACACACACTCACACACATTCATTCTCTGCTTTCTGGAATAAACGGTCAGACAATAAAAGTGTAATTGAATCACTCAGATGGGAAGCGTTTCTGTGTGTGTGCGTGTGGGTGTGTGTGCGTGTGCGTGCGTGTGTCGGTGTGTGTGTGTGTGTGCATGTGTCTGTGTTGCTGACTTGCATGTTTATGATGATCCTGGTAATGATGCCATTTTTGGCAATCAGCAAACTCCCTAAACATTCTGACTGATTGCTTTTGTTTCCAGTTTTGGGCAACATCTGTCCTTGCAGTTGTGTTTGATGTAAAACTTGCAACACTGTTTGATCGCCATTTGCCCACCATCTCTATTTTACATTTGCCAGACACAGTGCATGCAGGCCAGCATGCAGTGTGTACCTTCATATATTTTGTGCTGCAATGATTTCCTTATCAAATGTAATTCAGTTTCATTGGTTTGTAAGCAGAATGTTCAACGTCTCTTCTTTGATAATAGTTTTTGCTCTTTCACAGAACCTCTCACATGTGACTGTTCTGAAGATTCTGACACATTTTTTTTTATGTAACATACTTAAGTAAATATGCTCACGTAAAAAAATGCTTAGTAAAAATCTGTTAATGATCAAAAAAGCAGTGGTCAATGACCATTAGGTTCACATAAAAAAGATGGTATGTGGAGGACAGGAATGGTTGAGTGGCCATCAATAATGCTCATCCGTTCATCTCCAAAAGTTACGTCCTTGAAAAGCATGATAGTTTATTTCAAAACTTTTTCTATTTTGTTTGGTGCTACTGAAGTGTCTGAATCTGATCAGATGTCCACATTTAAAGGGATACTTTAACTCTATAGGCTTCCTTATAAAAACCCAGATTTTATGCAAAAAAAAAAAGAAAATCTGTAAAAACACGAAGTGACACGAATTTCAAGCTCACATCACATCTGTCTGCTCAAATCCACATGAGATCTTTGAGACTCGAGTTGTTTAGGATTGCTAAGAAAGTTTCTTGCTGCATAGTAATTATTTGTCATCTCAAAACGAAACTCTTGTGAAAAATCTGGACCTTCACTTAAACAGATTTTATAGAAGATTCTACAGCTGATTTCAGTGGTCTTCCACTGCAGTCTTGCCATAACCTGCAGGTGTTTAGCTGGTTTGAGATGTAGCGGCAGCTAACACATGGTGTTCATTCTCACTCAGCACATGGACTCTAAATTTGCTGAGTTGGCTCGACCTTTCGCCTAAGAGAAAACCTAAACCCAAATCACAGCACCCTAAAGCACTCAAGCATGTGCCGTTGTCTCAATGTAAGCCCAGAGAGGAAATGACTTATGCATCTTTTGCGTTTTATCTTAATCTTTGTTAACTATTACACCTTATAATTTCTTCTTATGCTGTTTTAGGGTTTCTTAAAGACAGTAGCTCAATCCATTTAGTCACCAAAGTCAACAGTTTACATCACCTTGGACCCAGTGAGGAGCACACATAACACTGCTCTCTCTCTTTAGCCCTCCAGGCTGTCTTTGGACCTATAGGAGATATTTGCTGCTAATGCTCACCAATAAGAGGTCCAAATGGTCTTATTACAGCAGTTCCCACAGCTCAAGCCGTACATCAGGTAGAAACACACGGCAAAATGGAGACCGTGATTGTTCTGGGAGCAGCAGCGCTCATTACTCAACATGCCTCACGCTTCCTCAGTACATGCAAGTCTCCTTCTCTCACAACCCCCAATCCCTATCACACATCTTCTTTCTCTGCCTCTGCTTGCTGTTTTTATAACTTCCAATTGTATTTAGTCGACGCGATAAGGCTGTCTGCCAAAGGAACTGGCAAAAGGAATCCACCACTGAATTATTTACATTTGTGAAAATGACTGTTGCATTGATGGATTTCTTGCACATTTCTAATCGTCTGAGTAGAAGAACATTTAAGCAAAAGAAAACAACTCGACCAAATTTGAACTTTTCTTTCTTTCTTTCCTTTGTTCATTTGTTCCTGTGCTGGTGACCTCTGGCATATTTCACATTGAATGCGTCGCCTTTTTTACCAATATTTTTAGACAAATCATCAGTTAGGAGAGAAGCCTCCACGCTGGCATCTACAGTACAACTGTTAATACCATTGTCCTTTTCAACTCACTGTCTTAAAAACTCTGATATTCTCAATGATGACTCATAGTAGAGCTATTATGTGATTATCTTCATATGCTCTACTAAGGTACATTTGAAGAATAGGAGATGCACACACTGCTTTGTCCTTTAATATTTGTTGTTTCATAAAAATTAAACAACTATGAAAAATTATATTGTTTCAACACATTGAAGGACAGAAATCTGAGACAACTTCCCAAATTATGGGAGAAGAAAGTCATTCCATCAAAGTTGTTTGATGATGCATTACTAAATCTGTAAAAGTTTGCAAATATTTTGTAAGGAGGCTAATCGCTAACCTCAACCACAAAATCCAATATGGCTTCCGTGTGTGATAACTCTAGAAATGAAATATTCCTTGACTGTTCAGGAAGTTTGTATATTAACAAATCATTCACTCAGAAAGAGACCAAACACTGTTCTTGATGTTTGAATATATATAAAGAAAAGACAAACTGAAGACTAAGCCGTGAAGACTTATCGACTTAGCAAGCCTCACTTGCTGTGTGCTACCACGACCCAGGTTTGTTTTTCTAAATAATGCTCATATTCTTTCTTTTTTTGAAAGAAAAATCTTTGCAAATTATCCTAAAATAAGCAAAGAACTGTGGATTAATTCATCCTTTAACTTGGCTGCAGTGAGCAGAGGTAGAGAGATGCGTTGAAAAGAGTGTGTTGGTTTTGCATCCTGGTGATCTTCCGACCAAATCATACCGCATGCATTTTCTGAAACACCACTGAAAATTGTGACAGTTCAAAACAGCTCAGGGCATTTTCTTTTCTTTTTTTTTCTTGTGTTCAAAGGGAAATTTTTTATTAGAAATTAGACTGACTCAGTCATTTACATACAGTCAGTGACTCTTATCCCTGCTGCCAGGCATGTCGGTAATGTGACAAGATATGTTTTTCTGACCACATGTCAATCAATAAAAGTCAAAAAGAACATATTGAAAACAAGCATTTAATAGTAATGTGCAGGAGGTGTGTGTGCGGATGTGTGCGTGTGTGTGTGTGCGGTTAGTCCAAGACAGTTTAATGATGAGGACGACCTGGTAATCAGTCTTGTCCAGCTGGTAGACGACCACCACCAGCGATTCACCATTGTCCTCTACCTATGAGCTCACACAAACAAATGTCCAGAACTCCATCACCAGAGGTTGCATTAATGAGTGGGGGAACAAATTTGATTAGCGCTGCATTAGATACGGGAAATGATTTCTGTCAAAGCCATCTTTATCGCAATTATGATATGATAATTATGTGATTCACTATTGATGTAGGAAAGATAACAATACTCACAACTGAAGAAAAGAGAAAAGCAACAGCCCAGAGTAGGTGGACAACACAAAAATTACAAAACTAAATAGAGGGTGGTAATAAATACCTTTACTGCAAAAGAAAACTATTTCTTAAAGGGAGAAATTGTGTTTAGAAAGGCGGTGACATGCCGTTGTCATTTTCACTGTGTGTATCCTGAAACCTTGTAACGTAAGTGTGACTGGTTGCCCTGCCATGTCAGCTGCTTATGTGTGAATATGCTACGATTGTTTTGTGTGTGTGCATACACTGTGAGCTTTACCAAGTTGTCATGCCTCCATGTGCATTCTTCACTTTATCAGAAGAACTTACTTTGACAGGACTGTTTTATGTTAATCATCTGCTGTTTTCCCTTGACATTAATTCCTTTGATCACACTGGGTTACAAATATTTTTTGGAAGTTATCTATGTTTTTTCAACTGAATGAAGACTATTTTGCACCGCTGAATCCAAAAATGACATCCATTTTTCACAATCAGGTCAGGTCTTTATTCTAATTTGATTTCTGACATTTTTGTGACATTATCAGTTCATTTCTGTTAATATTTCTCATCCAAAAAATAATAAACACTGATAAGGGTAAGTACATGTGAATTGAACATTACGTCTTCATTGTGTAAAATTCTCCGTCTCTTCCCTGTCCTGATGGAATCTCTCCTCCTGCTCATCACTCATTGGTCTGATACTGAGGAAACTGATCCAGATGTGAGAACAAGTCATGTATTTTGATGCTCATCTTGCTCCATTGTTCAGAGAGAGTTGACCTGACTGAGCAAAACCAATGTGATTTTTGGATTCAGCACATCAAAATGACCCTAAAACAGTTGAAAAACAGCAAACAATATTTTGGCTGTTAAGCAGCGTTATCTATGGAGAACAGAATTACATGTCAGACAGGTTTCAAGTCCATCGCAGGGCAAAGTTTCATCCTAAAAGTTCATTTATAATCACCAATTTAATTAACAAGTGTGTTTGTGAACTCTGGAGTACCCAGAGAAAACTCAAGCATGCACAGGGAGAGCAGTCCTGCAGTCAGGGGACCCGGCAGGGTTCCGGCCTAAAGTCGTTGTTGATATAATTAAAAAGTGCTAGCCAATACACCACCATGCAGGCCCAGAATGAGATCTCATGCCACCCAAATACAGCTAAACTTGTGTTGGGCCGTCACCGGCTGACAGCCTCGGCTCCCTGTGGAGTTCAGTACTGGTTTAGGGAGCTGTATATTCCAATTACCTGGCAGGATCCCCAAGCTATGGAGAGTATTCAGAGGGAGTCACATTCAATTACAGTCTGTGTCCTCTGTGGACGTTGTGTGTTTTTTACCTGTCCTCATGCATAAAGCAAATACTGCTGCTCCCGTGTTAACTTGTGGGTGTGTGTGTGGGTGTGTGTGTGTGAAGGGTACTTCTGTCCATATAACTGTGACTATTTATTTGTATCTGCTTGCATTTATAGACTTCTCATCACCACAACATCCTTTACATTAAAGAGGCAATATTATGTAAGTTGACTTTTTTGAGATTTGCGACATGTTATAATGTTAATCCCTCATCAAAAACATACCTGGAGTGTTGAGTTGATTCTTTCATTTATGTTTCTGAAATCCTTTAATCTCCATAGTAACCATTCAGCTGTGCAAATTGTCCAGTTGGACTTATCACTGCCTTCGAAGGTGAAGTTCTTTCTCAGAGCTGCAGTTTTGGCCTCAAACAGTAGCCCTCCACCACTCAGCTCCTTCAGACTAGCCAGCAGCAATTAGCAAACACCTGTTCTCAGTGCAATGCTGGTATGCAGATGAATGTATAATTTACTGTTGTTCTGATTTGATTGATAAGGCATCCAAATGTCTACAGGCGGCTTTTGACGAAGTGCAGCTCTGCTTTGAGCAACTAAAACTGGTTTTAAATGCTGATGAATCAAATGTATCCATTCCATTGGAGAATATCCCTCTCATAAGAACTGCCCAAGGTAAAGCTATCAAAAGTGTCAGCAGTTACAAGTACCTGGGCTTAATTATTCATAAGGAGATTTCTTTTAAACTTCATGTGAAACATATAATCTCAAAATTAGGGGTGAAGTTTGGGTTTCACTACAGAAACAAATCATGTTTCTCCCTCAGAGCTCAGAAACTTTTGATCACAGCTACTTTTGTTGCCTGTACTTGCTTATGGTGTTGTCTATATGTATGCTTCAAACAGCTGTCTGCAGTCCTTGACTCCAGTGTATCACTGTGCTTTGAGATGTATCACTGGTTGTTCACTCACCACTGTGATCTGTACTCTCCAGCTGACATGTCTTCCCTGCATATCCGGTGATATATACACTGGAGATGACTTTGGTGGAAGAGTCTCATATTGGCCTGCGTCCTAATTATTTATGCACTTTCATTCTGAGAACAGACAGCACTTATGCCTTACTCTCTAAGGATTGTTTGCACCTCTACATGTACGAACAGAAAAAGGAAAGTAAGATTTTAGTTTTTCTGCCTCCTCTACTTGAAACGCCCTGCAAGCTGAACTAAAATTGTCAGTTTGTTTCACTGAACTCTTTTTACATCCCTAACCGAAGTAACCATATTCATAGTTACTTGAATATGCCCTGAAATGGCCATGCTATACTATGTGCCTGAAAAACACATGATACTTCTTTTTAAAAAATAATGCCAGCTCCACACGTAAGACCTTCACTCTGCAGAAACGTCGGCCTCTTGTGAAGGCCAACCCTAATCTTTTAACACTTTCTCAAATTCACATATGGAGCAATGACAGTCAGAAATTCTCATGTCTATTATTATTTGTTTTCCAGTATTTCCATAGCTTTGAATTACTGCCACCACCTTCCTTCTCTACTTCTGAACTTGGAGCAGAAGCAG